>NW_021621323.1:1134357-1154626 GCF_004785775.1 Grammomys surdaster
CTTCTTCTTCTTCTTCTTCTTCTTCTTCTTCTTCTTCTCCTTCTCCTCCTTCTCCTTCTCCTTCTCCTTCTCCTTCTCCTTCTCCTTCTCCTTCTCCTTCTCTTCCTCCTCCTCCTCCTCCTCTTCCTCCTCCTCCTCCTGCTCCTTCTTGTCTCCTTCTTCTCCTTCTCATTATTATTATTATTATTATTATTATTATTCTTGTTTTACAGTCCAGTAATTTATCCCTGTTGGTCCACTCTCCCACAGTTCCTCTCCCATACTTCCTCATCCCTGTCTTCAAGAGGATGTCCTCCCTCCCCTACCCCACCCACTCTTAGGCCTCCACACTCCCTGGGGCCTCAAGTCTCTCCAAGGTTAGGTGCATCTTCTCTCACTGAGGACAGACCCAGCCGTCTTCTGCTGTATATGTGTCAGGGGCCTCACAGCAGCTCTGTATGTTGCCTGTTGGTGGTTCAGTGTCTGATAGATCTCATGGGTCCATGTTACTTGACACTGCTGGTCTTCCTATAGGGTTGCTCTCCTCAACTTCTTCTAGCCTTTTCCTAATTCAACCACAGGGATTCCTGACTTCAGTCTATTGGTTGGGTGTAAGTATTTGAATCTGTCTTAGTCAGCTGCTTTTCAGGCATCTCAAAGGATAACCATGCTAGAACCTTGTCTGTAAGCACATCATAGGATCAGTAATAGTGTCAGGCCTTGGAGCCTCCCCTTGAGCTGGATCCCAAGTTGGGCCAATCACTAGACCTCCTTTCCCTCAGTCTCCACTCCATTTATGTCCCTCCAGTTCTTTTAGACAGGAATAATTCTGGGTCAGAATTTTTGTGGGATGGCAACCCTCTGTCTTTACTTGATGTCCTGTCTTTCTACTGTATGTGAACTCCCTGTGGGCCAGAAGAATGAATGGAAATAAGCAACATTGGGAGGTGGGAGACAGAGAGACCTTCTAGAGTGTACCAGAGATCAGGGAAGTAAGAGACTGTCAGGACTCAAAGAAAGAGACCTTAGATGAAATGCTCAACAGTGGGGAGAGGGAACTTACAGACACCACACTATTTCAAACTGTACAATTAAATGTTGGGTTTTATCTTCAGCAGGGTGGGTGAAAAACTACAATGACAAGTAATTGTACTGTACTTCTTTGTGACTTAAAACATTTAGTTCCTCATACTATTAATAGGAAAAGAAAGCTAAAAGACTGGTGTTACCACTGCCTTTTCTGTTGTTTGGTAGAAGAAACGTGACTTAGAAGATGTCTACCATGTTCAGTCCCTAGAACTTCTTTACCTGTGATTAATACCAGATACTCAGTAATAAAGAAGAATGTACTCTGTGCTCTGGGGCACCCACATTTCCCTTATTTTCTCTTGGAGTTTCCTTTTTTCATTGTATTTCATTCCCCAATGGAACCTCTCTTTCCAGTGGTTTCTTTTTAAAGATTCTCAGAAAACTAGCTAGGGTTGGCTGGATTTTCCATGTACCCAAGTGCAGGCTGCCCTGTTCATTGCCTTCCCAGTGGCTGCTTTACATGTTGATTGGAGAGTATGTGCCTCCTTCATAGTTCATTTATCTCTGTGTTGGATTTAGGACACGTGTTAATGACTAGCTCAGGGGCGCTGAAGGCTCCTTGCCATCTTTCTATATCCTGTACATTGTTGCTATAGTATGTGACTTTTGACTGCTGTGCTGTGGCTCTACCTTCTCAGATTTACAAGCTGAGGATATGCTGACATTGATATTACAGCAGAAGTTGCCTGTGGGTATTTTCTTTTAAGCAACCTTTAAATTTTTACATACCGAACAATTTATTCATTTACAGTACACAATTTAATTGATTTTATCATATGTACAGAGATGTGAAACAATTTCACCATCCATTTCAGAACACAGTTCATCACTATTTGAAAGAAAACCAGTAACAATCACACATAATTTCTTTCTATACCTACCCTGGTTCCCACTCTAGATACTAATAATTACCTTATCAATCTTGCTAAATAATGTAATTTTCTTTTTAATTTTAAAGGAACCAACTTTGGGGTTGATTGATATTTTTTTTTTACTATTTACTTTCCTGTTTTATGAATTTCTACTATAATTTTTATTACCTTTGATTTCCTGTTTTTGATTTGTTCTATATCTTACTACTTTAAATCCTTTTGTTTTTATGGAGAATTTGGAGAGATTTAAAGGTTATTTTGAAGCTAAATTGATATTATTATGCTACATTTTAATATTACAACAAAATACTATGGATTTCTTGCTATTATCAGTAATATGTGGAAAGCAATGCAATTGATCATTTGCCGTTTGAAAGTGTAGAGTATCTCTTAAACTAATTATTGTATCTTATGCCAGTTTGATTTTCAAATTTTATCTATTTGAGATTGCTGAAACTGAGATGTACCTTGTTCGAGTATGCTTTGTATTACTGTCTTACCCAAGCCCTTCAAAGAGATTAGGCCTTCCAACTTTGATGCTTCAGACTATTATACAAAAATCAACTTTGAAACACAAGTTAATAATAATGATGATGATAAAATAATTTTAGCTAAGTATTTTGGTTTTAATGTAAATACAGGTACTTTATATGCAAATTCTCACCACCATGGCAGTTGAGAATGATTCTTATATAAATAAAGTCATAAGCCAGGAAGGTGGCATTTTTGTTTATAGCGTCATGGTTTGTAACTGATACAATACATATAAAACAAGACCTGCAATGTTTCAAAGCTATTTTTCAATATAGCTCTGAAATCTCAACTCAGTATCGCAGAAGAAGTACTTCAAAGTACATTATTATTCCACATGAAGAATTCACTTGTTTCCCATATTCAATGGCAGTAAATTGATATATGAAAACATAGATATAGGTATTTATAGAGATAGATAAATATAAGCATCTTTGTCAGAAGAGTATAAAAGCAATGGTAGAGTGACTAAGAGATTTATTTAAATGATGCAACATTGAACTCACAACAATCCTTAGGTGCAAAGGTTTATCTGACTATCCTTCTTTGTATTACTATGATGTGATTGATGTTTGAGACAAGGGGCTGCCAAATGTTACCATATAAAAATGGTTATCCATCCTTGCAAAAATCAAATCATTAGCACTGACCTTCAAAACCTAACAACGGGCACACAACATCCACGAACAATCAGGAGAAGAAACATAAAGCACCAGTGGTGTATGACTCCTTTATTGATATGATGGATTACAGAGAGATCTACATGATATGGCAGGGATCACGGGTGGAATGGCCTCAAGGGGAGAAGCCCTTTGTACAAGAAGATGAGTTGGAGAAGAGGGTACATGACTGAAAACATAAATTATTGTTTGAAGTAGGAAATGATGAATGGCATCCTTCTGTGGGTGCTCAGTGGTAGCCAGAGGCTATCTGAGACCATTAGGAAATGACTGCATGGTAACAGGGGCTTTAAAGATACTTCAGTTGACATGACCTTTACTGCCTTAGATGTAGCATATTTTCTTCAACTCCTGCAACTCCTGGGGTCATCTGCATATCACAATTTAACCTTTGCATACTCTCCACTCCAGGACTACATATTGATCATGTCTATAAAGGAAAATGACTATAATCCTTTCATCCAAAACTTCTACTATCAGAAAAGCCTATAGTATTTACATATGAAAAAATTTCAAAGATTCCCTCCTATTTAACATTTTTGTAGCATAAATCCTGCAATTTAAAGCCTGAGGAGAAAAAAAATATTAAATCACCAATGAACTCTCCTAGCTACAAGTACATCCTACTAATGAGGTCACGGCTGATTTTTGATTCCTGATTATGAAAATTTGTTGCATGTGACAACTACTGATTGGACCTTCACATCTCCATGTCCTTTGCCATCAAACCAGCATGCATGGCACCCAATCTATATGATCAGGATGGTTATCTCTAGCCTTCTGCTTATGCTTCCTTTGGATACAAGATGAATTTCTATCCTGTTACACTAGCACAACCTGAGAAATGTCTATGTGAATTCTAGACAAAGAAAACTCCTCTCCTTTCTCAGAGCCTCAAACAAAACTTGTTAGGATGACCTTGCACTCCTTACTCAGGACCCACTTTGCTTGAGATAATGAGAAAATCTTTCAGAGGAGCTGTTCCCCTACAGCTTCATCTGCCATCACAGTCTCATGATCTCCTCCCTGCCACTTTTCTTACTTACATCCAACTCCTTGAATCACAAATGTCATCCTCCTGAATTTCATCCTTAAGGTTTCAAGCATGCTCAACCATTAACCGAAGAAGCACCAGTGTGTTAGAAAATCAACTTTTCTTCCTTCTTTTCATTCTTTTATGAAACAGAATTGATTGTCTTGGGTTTTTAATTTGTGCTAGGCCAAGGTAAAAGAGTCTGGAAAACCCAACTTCTTAGGAGTGGTTGTGGATTTATAGAGGGAAAAGTTTATGTCAAGCAAACACTGAGCTATGCACATTTTCTTGTGTTTTACAGTGGCTTATCTTTATGTGGGCATCACCTATATTAGTGATCAAAAACATGGGGGGACATGTCAGAAGTTCTGTACCATATTGGAGTATCTGTTGAGGTGCCTTCTTTAAAGAATGATAGGGAAAATCAATTGTGCCAGGAGTATCCTGTACTTTATGGTTCTTATCTATTTATATGTGACTATATACTAAGTATGGCCTTTTTGGACTGGATTACGTCACTCAAGGTGGTATTTTCAAGTTCCACCTATTTGCCTGCACATTTCATGATGTTACCTTGTATGTAATAGCTGAGTAGTATTAAATTTCATAAATGTACCACATTTTCTTTATCCATCCTTCTGTTGAGGGGCATCTGGGTTGTTTCCAGTTTCTATTACAAATAAAGCTGCTATGAACATAGTGAAGCCAGTGTCTTTGTCACCACAAGGGTGATGTGGGAATATCTTTTGGGTTTATATCCAGAAATAGTGTAGCTGGGTCTTGAGGAAGAAATATTCCCAATTTTTTGAGAAACTGCCAAATTGATTTCCACAACAAGGAAGATTCAAAGAAAGATGCTTAAGTCTCATTCACAAGGGGAAACAAAATTGCTATCAGTGGTAAATAAAGGGAAGGAACTGGGTCAGAGAAGGGATGGAGAGGGGAAAGGAGTCACAGGATTAGCTGTAAGGAGAGCCATAGAGAGCCGGGAGAGTGAATAGAAATAAGCAGGTTATTGGGGGATATCTTTAGGACATGCCAGAATCTGGGATGGGGGATGTTCCAGGGAATCTGACTCTGAGACTCCTAGCTGTGGAGGTTATGGAGCCTGAAGTGACCACCTCCTATAACCAGGCAGGACTTCCAGTAGAGGGATAAGGACACCAACCCCCTCCCCTCAAACATTTCCACCCCAAATTTGTCCTGCCTAAAAGAAGTGCAGGGACAAAGATGAAGCAGAGACTAAGGGAATGGCTAACCAATGACTGGCCAAGATTGAAATCCATCTCATGGGCAAGGACTAATCCTTGATCCTATTAATGATATTCTGCTATGTTTGCAGAGAGTAGCCTAGTATAACTGTCCTCTGAGAGGCTGGATGGACTGAAGACTGAGGATGCTTGAAACCTTTAGCAGACTGAAACAAATTCAGAGATTCACAACAAAATATTAGATGGTACTTTGGAAGTCTAGTGGCATAGTTGGGGAAATGATTTAAGAATCTGGACTTATCCACAAGAAGACCAACAAGACCCTTGGGAGCTCCCAGAGACTGAACTACCAACCAAAGAGCATTCAAGGGCTGGATCAAGGTCCCCAGAACCTCAGTAGCAGATATGCAGCTTGGTCTTTATTCATGTTCCCCAATAACTGGAGCAGGAGTTCGGTGGGGTCATAGCCTAAGACTGTTGCCTGCCTGTGGATCCTGCTCACCTAACTAGACTGTCTTGTCTGGATGATGCACTTAGTCCTGCGGAAACTTGATATTGTAGGATGGGGTTATAACCAGAGGGAATCTATTTCTTTTCAGAAGTGAAGAGGAAAGGTTTAAGAGAGGGGTCATGTGAGGAGGATACTGGGGGATGGAAGTAGGAATCAGGATATAAAGGAAATAAGGAAATGAATAGAAAAATGATGCACAGGTATCTTTCAAGGTTACTTCTATCAGTTTCAACATTTCAGTCTTCAGATTGATTTTTCTCCCAAATTGAAGTCTTCAATGTGCTGGGATGTTAGGGTTTTGTGCAAGTGATAGATGTGGCTCTAATTTCATACTTCTGAGTAAGGAACCAGGCATTCTGTTTTCCCAGTGCCATTTGCTGAACAGATTACCTTTCCTCTAGTGTATTTTCTTCCTTCCTTCCTTCCTTCCTTCCTTCCTTCCTTCCTTCCTTCCTTCCTTCCTTCCTTTCTTCCTTCCTTCTTTCCCTCCTCCCTCCCTCCCTCCCTCCTTCCCTCACTCTTTCTTTCTTTCTTTCTTCCTTCCTTTCTTTCTTCCTTTCTTTCTTGTGTTTTTCTTTCTTTCTTTTTTTTTGCCTCTGGCAAATATCAGATGATTGTAGTTATACGCATTCATGTGTGGGTAATCTATTTTATTCCACTGTTCTGCATGTGTTCTTTTGTTTTTGTCTTTGTTTTTGGTGGTGGTAGAGTACCTGAATATGGCATCCAGGGCAGGGGACTACAGAGGAAATTATGAAAGTAGAAATTATAGAAATTTTGGAAATTATAGCCAGCAACCTTCTAACTATGGTCTAATGAAGAATAGAAACCTTGGTGGTATCAGACATATGGGAGGACCGTATGTGTAGGGAAGTCTGGTCCCGGAGGAACTGGGGGCTATGCTGGAAAGAGGCGATATTGAGGTTCCTCATACTTACCATGGAGTTCACTGTATATAGAGGAGAGGATGAGAGCCTAGCAGTAACAGAACAGCTTCAGGTTAGCGAAATAACAATGTTAAGAAAATTCTTATCTCACCCATACATAAATATGCAATAATATGGCAGAAGACACCAGAAGAGATGCTGAGAGCCATTTTGTAAATGGACTGGATTATTTAATAACATTACCATACTGTGTAGAAAGGATTGTAAAGAATGCCTTTGAGACAATTTCTTAGCTTTTTAATTGTGGTTTCTTTGTAGTGGTCTTCTTTCTTTGAGAAAGCTACATTCTTTCTTTAAGAACGTTAAATTTGTAAGTTTTAGGTGACATGTAAAACCTTTTTAATTTTTTTCTCAAATGTTTTGAGAAGCTATTAGCCAGGATCATGGTGTAAAAAGACATGATTTTTTTTTTAAAAAATTAAGTGCATGTGTAGAGTTAAGAAGATGTTGTGCAAATTGATACTGTTGAAATGATTATTGATAGCCACTCTGGAAAGTACAGAGGCTTTAGCTTTGTTAATTTTGGTGACAATAATCCAATGGATAAAATTATATTGCAAAAATATCATACCATCGTTGCTCACAATGCATAAGTTAGAAGGCATTGTCTAGGCAAGAATTGCAGGATGTCCAAAGTTCTAGGAGTGGAAGAGGAGGAAACTTTGGTTTTAGGGATTCTCATGGTGACAATGGCAATTTTGGACCAGGACCAAGAAGTAACTTTTGGGGGGTCTAATGGATATGGATGAGGACATGGATTTTGGAATACCTATAATGGGTATGGAGGAGGACCAGAAGGTGGCCGTTTTGGAGGTAGCTCTGGTCATGGAGGAGGAAGAGGAGGATATGAGTCAAAAATAACTTGTGCATAAAGTCACAGGGTATCAGTTGTGTCTATTTGCAGACTTTCTTGTCTCTGGGACAAATAGATCTTGGGGACCCAATATTGGCATTAGAATACGAACAGCATCAGGCCAACCTACTATACTATACTCTATTATCTTGGAGTGTGAAATAGCAATGCCTGTAGTATTCTATTTTTACCCTCAGCAATGATTTTGGTTATCCTGGGTCATTTTGATTCCATATGAATCCATACTTTAAAGTTCTATTCCTTCCTAGAATTGCAATCACACATACCATGGAATAGACTCTTGCCAGTTATCTAATCATCTCTTGAGGAAGTCAAGTTGAAACATAAAGTTAAGTATCACATGACTAGCAGTCATGAACATGAACTTATATTAGAATTAAATAGGTTTTGTAGAAAATAATTTTGTTTCCTACTGTCATGTATACTTAAGCCATCTGAAGAATATGCTGAAGATGAACTGCCTCTTCAATTTTTAGAGAAATAAACATAATTTCTGGTTGTGTAGGTAGGTTGTGAAAGTAGGTTGTGTAGGTAGTTTGTGTAGGTAGGTTGTGTAGGTAGGTTGTGTGTGTGTTTTAGTGTGTGTATGTTATTACTTAATACTAATGTTTACTTTTTCCATTCTACAATTGAATGATATTAAAATAAGAATGGTAATATCACATCAAGATCAGTGAGAACATGATTTAGATGACACATATCAAGTTCTTATAGTTCCAGAGAGAAAGGAATTATCATCTTATAGATAAAAGCATACATAGAAATGACTGGAGATATATAAAAAAAAAGAATCTCCTTTCTTTCTCTTTAATTATCTTCTAAAGGCTTTAAGTATCATATATTTATATCTTGTGTTTCTACTATCTATAAGTCTCTGAACTATACTCAAATTAAAATCTAACACAACACATTAATGGGTAAATGTTTAATGGAGAATAAGAATGTGAATATTATCTAAAATAATATGTACTAAAAATGTTTTACATAATTAAAGAATAAAGGCATTTCATAAAAAAATAAATAAGACTTCCAAATATTAATTCTTTACTATAACTTACTATTCTGTCTGTAAAGACTCTCTTCTAAATGCTTCCTATTCAAATATTTAAAGCCCAATTTAATAGAAGGTGATAGCCATGTTTTTAAGTCAAAATGTTTTTTTTTTTTGCTTTATTCGTAGCTTTTCATTTTGTTAACTATGACTACTGTTTAGCATTTTTTTAGAGTCCTGAGTCCTCTATTTATATAAATGAAAAATGGGATACTGCACAGATGGTTCCGCTGTTAAGGACACATATCACTTTTGCAGAAGACCTATATTCGGTTCCTAGTACCATGTTAAGCACCGCACCCTGATTATAACTCTAGTTCCAAGGGGATCTGAAGCCCTCTTCTGATATCACAGGCACCTGCACTATCGTTCAAATATCTACACATAGATTTTTCACAGAGAGATAATTAAAAATAAATCTGTAAGTGCTCACAGTCAGTCAAAGATCCTGTTGAAACCAGCAGAAATTTACTCTGATCAGCTCAAGAAAAAAATATGACTTGCTGAAAGACTTCTGTAGGCTTACAGACTCTGATTTCATCAATGAACTGAGCTTGGGGGCTATGGACTTCAGAATACTGTGCAAAGCACTGCAGCATTAAAGTCCTTGGTACCTGTTCTGGACTCTGTCCCCAACATGGAAGGCTCCTGTGGTAACCTAGATCTCTGGGGCTCTTAAAACATAAATCTGGTGATCGTTAGCATAATCTTCATCATGAAATATGAAGATTATCATATTTACCTTCCGAATGAAAATGTGCTCTGATTGCATCCGATTTCAACAGAACTTCAGTGAGCTGGTGCCTTTCAGTTGTCCTTTGTTAATGTGACCCTGTATTGTTAGCACAAGTTCAATGCAATTACTGAACATGTGTAGATTTCATCACATTTTCACTGTTTAATCTCAGAATCATCTAGGGCTCCGACATGAATGTTGGCCCATTACAATAAGAGCATCATTACATGTCTGAATACAAAGCAGACATCAACCTATTTTGTTTAATTTTTAGAATGGATTTTGCAAAGGCACTTAATTGTATTGACTTATCTGAGTCTTTCAGACTTGGTACTGGCTTAGGATCTTCCCTACATACCTTTTCGGTTTCTGAAAGTCCATCACAGGATTTTCTTTTCCTTTACTTTTTTTTTTTAATTGGGTTTTTTATTGGATATTTCAAATTTTATCCCCTTTCCAGGTTACCTCCCCCTACAAACTTCTATTCCATCCTCCCTCTTATATCCCACCTCCTCCTTCTATGATGATGTTTCCCCACCCCACCCACCCACACACTCCCGCCTCACTGCCCTTGAATTCTCCTACAATGGGGCATCAAGCCTTCACAGGACCAAGGTCCTCTCCTCCCATTGATGCCCGATCTATCACCATTTACTTAAATGTATTACATTTAATGTGTCTCAGATGCTCTGGGTCCTGGGTTCAGAATATAAAAATGCATAAAGTCAAATGGACTGCCCTGAGTGTCGACCTTCATAATGGGGACCAATGCTATATGTGGCTATTTAGCTCATGAACAGCAGCTAGAGCTACAAACATTTTCTTTATTATACTTATTTATTTAATGTATTTATTATATTTCTTTTTTGGCTGGTGGCTAGCATATTGAACAGCTCAGTTCTACTATAGACATTTATCTAAGAATTACAAAGAAGTTGATTGCAAGCTTAATAAATGAGTGATGTTTTCCACCATATCTGGTACTTTCCTACTTGTGTTCCTTTGTGACAGATCAAGTTGGCTCTGTGTGCTATACAAACTTACAGTAGAGCTTTGCAATCCCCTAAATGCTGTAAGCATTAGTCTATTAATTTTGCTTTACTCTGCTTTTCTTATTTCAAGGTAAAGTTATGTTCCTAGGTATGACATATTTTATATTTGTTGTTCCTTTCAAAGAATATATCATTTAGGGTATACCATGTATCATGTGCACTTGTTATCACATGGTATAGGTTTAGGTGGAAGTCTTGAGCTCAATAACGTGAATGAGTCTGATAATTAGTTATATTACTAGTTATAGTTAAAGTTGCATTCGCCCACCAATAAAAGACAGTTGATTTTTTTTTAAAGTTAGTCTATGGCATTTTTCTTATTGTTTATTTATTTACATACTAATCGCTGCTCCTGCCTGTGATTCCCCTCTCTTGAAGACCCTTCCCCAATCCCTTTCCTTTCTCCACTGAGAGTGAGGCCCTCCTGTGTTTTTCCCCATCCTGGTTTACCAAGTCTGCCAGATTAGATGCAGTCTCTCCCACTGATGCCAGACAGGGCAGCCATATAAGCTATAACTTTAGGGAGAGCCTCTGTTCCAGTTGTTGGGGGCCCACATGAAGACTGGGCTGCACATCTCCTCTGTATGTACTGGGGTCTTTGTTCTAGCTGGTGTGTGTTCTTTGGTTGGTGGCTGAGTCTATGAGAGTTCCCAGAGGTCAAGGTTAGTTGACTCTGTTCCTCTTTCTGTAGTCCTGTGGGGTTCCCATCTTCTTTAGGGTCTTCAGTCCTTCCCACAACTCTTCCATAAGAATCCCTCACCTCCATCCAATATCTGGCTATGACTATCTTCATGTTTCAGACAGCTGCTGGGTGGAGTCTCTCAGAAGACAACTGTGCTAGGCTCTTGTCTGCAAGCATATGCTGGATTATAATCACCTGATAATCCTACCCTGGGAAGTCAACATCAAGATCTAAAGCTTGGAAGAAAGTTTGTTAAATTGAAGTTTTATTTATAATATTGCTAGTTAAATATGTAAAATCTGGACTCAAACCAGTACAACAAATGATCCACTTCATGAAGAAAATTAAAGTGCTTTTCCTTTAAATTTTTATTTCAAGTAATAGTCATTTCTATGTATTTTATTATGAGTTTCTTGCTAAAGCTTATAATCTCTTTTTAGATACTAATAAACAATAAACTTATGAAAAACAAAGTCTCTATACTCACCTTTACACACAGAAATGCAGACACACACACACACAAACACACACACTTAGACCATGGATGCTAATTTTATGTTCATAGTGTTAGTTATGTATCCTGAATGTTTTGGCTTAAAGGATTGATGATATCTTTCCCAGTGACAGACATAATTTTTCACAAAGGGTTATTTAAGAGTCTGTATCAATAATCTCCTTCAAAACTGTATAGTATTTTGTAATCCCCACTACACACACATTTGCTGAAAGTATTATCAGACAAGTTGATGAATAGATACCAACCTACGCATTCTATTAACACACTAAGATGTCTACATGATTTTTGAATCTCTGCTTTAAACATTTATTTTCTGAACTTCTAATACCAAAGACACTTGTTTCTAGGATAACTTGTTTGTCTAGATGTCAGCTTTCCTTATATCCCTTATAAGATCAGCTTTTCAGGCTTTAGGGTGTATAACAAACTTCATGAGAATAGCAGACAACGCAAAATTATGGTCAACACTCAATAGGCTGAGCTGAAATATCACAGAAATTAAAGCATTGATTTGTCCTTCTTTCTGCCTATGTAGTATCATATAAAGATCTTCCATGAAAAGATCTAGAAAAATCTTGGGCAAATAGTCTTTAGAAAACTTAGGCAAATAGTCTTTAGATTTGACTATTTCTGAGGGGTCTAGTGGAAATAAAGTTTGAATTACAGGGATTTTGTAAGAGGTTTTTCTTAAAAGTATTTGGAATTTCTGGGAACACTGTAGGGATGATTTGAAAAAGTGAGTAAGAATATAATTACTTAAATTTAAAATACATGAAATAAATCCCAAGAAATAATTTGAAGTGTATCTCTCTCCTTCTCTCTCTCTCTTTCTGTGTGTATGTGTGTGTGTGTGTGTGTGTGTGCATGTGCGTGTGCATGTGTTTGTGTCTGTGTTTGTATGTGTGTGTACATGTAGCCTAAATATGCCGAAAATGAGATAAAATAAGCTAAATACTTGTTTAGAAGAAAACTGGCATGCATGAGTTGCAGAACTACATTTACCTGCTTCAAGTGTCCTGACAAAATACCACAGAGTGGGTGAGTGGACCAGTATGAAGTTATTCCTCACAATTCTGGAAGCTCTGCATCTTGAATCAAGTTCTAGCAGGGTCCTATTCTAGTAAGAGGTCACCTTCTGTCATGCTGGCTTCAAGGTGGATATCTCTATACTACTCTTCTCCTGTCTCTTGAGAATGTACATGATCAGCAAATGAGTGAATTCTGTGCTGTTTACTAAGGAAAGCAATTTGCTGGCAGTGACCTCAGTGTCATCAGGTCACTGCTAAATAGAGATGATTTCTAACATGCATCACCTCACTACCTCCCATCTCTCTACGTACAGTCACCCTGGGCATTAGATCCTCAATGTGAATTTTGAAGGCAAGAATGTAATCACACCATAGCAAAATTGGAGCATATTTTATATAATCTTGATTCTATTCTGTGATGTACAGTTTCAGTTAAGCTTGATTTCCAGGTCATGGGTTACTACAAGATATGGCTCATTAATACCTTTGGATATGCATAATCACAATACAGCATATTATGTGTTAAATTAAAACCATACAATCTCAACTGTGTAGGACATATGGCATATGGAATCTAGACATCTTAATATATATATATATATATATATATATATAGATAGATAGATAGATAGATAGATAGATATAGATAGATAGATATAGATAGATATAGATAGATATATATATGAGACATAACATATAAACACAGAAGAACCTGGTGTAGACTCTTGCATGCAACTCAGACTCTATCTCACCATATTGATTTAGAGGGTCATGTTTTCTTGGTGTCCTCAATGCATTCTGGTTCTTATATTTTTCCTACTTTCATTCATTAGAAAACAATGAATATCCCAGCACTTGGGAGGCAGAGGCAGGCAGATTTCTGAGTTCGAGGCCAGCCTGGTCTACAGAGTGAGTTCCAGGACGGCCAGGACTACACAGAGAAACCCTGTCTCAAAAAAAAAATAAGAAAATAAAAAAAGAAAACAATAAATAAGATGTAAAATTGAATGGAACTTTATTTTGTTCCAGGAGTTTCTTGAGAAGTTTAAATCATAGAAGCTTTTCTCATTATTGGTTTACTGTTAAATATATTTGGTGTACACAAAGAAGGCAAACTTTTGGTTTCAAGATAGTCTGCTTTATTAAGATCTTTTGAAAGTTCTACCTGACAGTATTTGTCAACTCTATTTTACTTTCAAATTGCATACAATTCTGTCCCTCAATCAGAGACTTTCTGACCTCAAACATAGCCATGCAAGTGTCTCTTACTATGAACTAAGCCTATAATAGTCACACCTGTAAAAAGCATGGGGATTAGTATATTTTTAATCATCTCTTTATTCCCTAAAAATGTCACACTTCTTATAGATTTTACATTATAATAGATAAACATAATTTAAGCTGACTTTTGGGAACACTGTTAGATGTGCACAGGCTATATTTGAGTCCTGTATGACTTTAGGGAGTGTGACATGAGTATCTGTGGCTCTTGTTATTCACACTGCTTGTGCCGTTGCTCAAATGGATCACAAGGTACAAGTCTACTTAATATATGCAGCAGAGTTTTACCAAATTCAGTAATTTATTTTTATTGCTTATATTTGCATGCTAAAGTGTTACTATAGCCAATTAATTATATGTCTATTATCTTCTCTGTGCTTTTTCTTTTCTCTTTTCTTTCTTTGTTTCTTTCTTTGTTTCTTTCTTTTTTTTTCTTTTTTTTTTGGCAAATTACCAATGTAAAGAACTATGTTTGCGGTGGTTTGAAAAGGTTTGGCCCCCATAGATTTATGTGGTTTAATACTTGGCCCATAAGGAATGGTGCTATTAGTAGATGTGTCCTTGTTGGAGTGGGTGTGGCTTTATTGAAGGAAGTATGCCCCACTGTGGGGTTGGGCTTTAAGTTCTTCTCCCATGCTCAGACTTTGCTCAGTGTGGATGATAATCTCCTTCTGGCTGTTGGCAGAAGTTAGTCTCTTGGCTACCTATGGATCAAGCTGTAGAACTCTTGGCTCCTTCAGCACCATGTTCACCTGTGTGCTGCAAGCTTCCTACCATATAGTTCTGCTGTTTAGTCCTGACCCTCTGAAATTGTAAGCCAGCCCCAATTAAATGTTTGTTTTTGTAAGAGTTGCCTTGGCCATGGTGTCTTTTCACAACTATAAAGTCCTAGCTAAGACAATGTTAACTATACTCCTCATATCATGTATTTGGTACCTGATTTATTCTTACAATTTAAATTCAACATCGCAACTTTTGACTTCTATCGCCCCTCCTCTCTCTCTCTCATATATATCTATATCTATCTATCTATCTATCTATCTATCTATCTATCTATCTATCTATCTATGTATACACACACATCAAGAAAGACAGGGTTTCTCTGTGTATCTCTGGCTGTCCTGGAACACACTCTGTAGACCAGGATGATCTCAAACTCAGAGGTCTTCCTGTCGCTGACTCTGAAGTTCTGGGACTAAGTGTGTCCCATCATGGCTGGCATCTTCTCATTCCTTCTGTTTCCCATTACTCTCTTTTATCCTCTATATTTCTATGTAGTTCTAGGTTTTGCATATGAGTTAGATAATGCAAATTTCTGTTGCTCCAGGATCTGGCTTATTTAACTTAATAAAGTGTACTCTAGGTTCACTGATGCTGTAAATATAAAAAATTATTTGCTTAAAGTCTAAATTTATTCTATTGTGTAAGATGTAAAGATATATTACAATATCACTACATGTATATCTGTTGCTAGACATAGTTCTTACTTTCCCCACTATAACAAAATGTCCTATAGTGCAATTTATTTTCACTTATTTTATAGACATGTTTATTATGGAATATTCTTTGAATTAAAGAGGGACTTGACTATGAGTATAAATTGATGAACTGAGAAAGTTAGAGAAAACAACTGTTCTAAGAGAGCATGAATATGTATTTAATAATAGAAGCAAAACATGTATTGTTCTTCAAATGCTAGAAACAATTGATTTATAGTTTTGCAAATAATAGTTGTTATCAGTGGTAATTTTATGAAAAATTGATTTGCATTTTTATCTGTAGGATATACTTGGGAAAATAAAGATAGATCCTACAGTTACTACCTTCTCTTTTTCTTTAAATATTTTGCCTCAAAGATTATATTAACTTTTAACTTTTTCTTCAGACACTTGAGTGATAATCTTTTTACATAATTCTATCACTGACTAATTTTTAATGAGAAAATAAAATCCTTATGAAAACATAGGCCTGTCAGTTTATATTACTGTCTAGGCTATTACTAATATTACTCATAATCAACTGAGAGACAATAATATCAAATAAATACTAGCTAGGTCTTAAATACACGTAGTGTTCTTACTAAAGTGTATAGATATTTTTTATTCATGATAGTCTTAACTTACTTAGAAAAATATAAATATAGACAAAATGAGATATGCAAAGTTAGTTTTACAGTTTAATAGAATAGATAATTCTGGCAGTATAATTCATATTTTAGAATTAATACCTGAAAATGAAACTCCTGTCTTGTCATATTTTTATTGTGCTAATGCTTAGTTTGTTTGAAATGTTTGGTAGAAAATTTCTTCCGTTAGGACTTTTACAGTCTAGTCTCTAGAATGGTCAGATGCATTATATTGCATGGTAAAAGAAAATTAAAATAGCAGATGCAATTACAATTGCAATCCATCTGACTATCAAATAGTGAGATGTCCTGGTATAATGTGGAGGTGAATGATTTCTGTTAACAAGGTCCTTGCTCACTAGCTTTGAAGACATGGTAAGGACTGTGAGCCAAGCCTGGCTTCTGGAGCTGAGAAGTAAGCAAATGGATATTGAGTGAACATGCAAGAAGCCATCACAGCCTTAGCATCACAATCAGTTCTTAGACACTGTGCACCTTGATACAATGGGCAACATACTTTGTTTTAATGGCCATCAAGAGAATCAACTACTCCAGTTACTCATGTCATTGTCTGATGCCATATAACTTAATGACTGTCCATGGTCTACAAATGGAGTCCAGACAGCCAGAGGCTCTACTACACAGAGAAAACCTGTCTCAAAATAATCTAAACACAACAACAACAACAAACTAAAACAAAACAAAAGAATCTACTACACTCCAGGCTCTGTCCCATGAACATGCAGTCATACTTCATATGCACATGCATAATTGTTTTAATTTTCAATATAAAATCAGCTTTCATGATAACTGACTTTTATTATTTTACAATTTCAGTGATTTCTTCACTTGAAGTAGCAGATCCCATCTGATTCATGAAAGCAGTAAGAAGAGATAATAGATCTGTGTTTCCACTCTTATTGGACATTTGGCTGTGCAGTCATCTTTCCTCACATCACAAGATGATTGGGGCTAACATCTCAGCTTATTTATTTTTAATATTTATGTACAATTTAACACATTTTACCTTTACCTAAAATTTATACCCAGTTCTGTACTTTGGAGAAAGAGGAAATTGTAATGGAAAAATAAAATCTCTTCAATCTGATGTAGCACTATGTGTTCTCAAGGAGTCAAGTGATTAATTACATGTCCACACACTTCCGAAAAGGACCGAGCATTTCTACAAAAGAGGAAGATTGGAACTAAGGTTATGAATCAAGTCATTCTGATTGTCCAGGATGAAATGTCCTCAAACATATAAAAGAACAGTAAAAACTGTAAAGTTTTCTTACAGGAAATTCACTTGTTAAAAGTATTGTGGATGATAAAATAAATGAATTATAGATTAGACCTAGATGAAAATTTCAATAGGTATGTGAGGATGTTATGGACGAAAGGTTTAAGATGTGGTATATGTGTGCATTTGTGTGTAAAGTCATCAGGAGAAGCTAGGAGGCATGGAAGATAAGTTCATGCATGTATTGGTCCCCTTTCCCGGTGACTGAGATATAGGCTCCATTAGCACATATGCAGAATAACTCATTCTTGGTTTATTGAAACTGAAATGTCTTCAAAAACATGATATGAAAATGATGCCTAATGTCTTTTGTTGGGAAGTTTGACACTGAACCATCACTTTCATAAGCATGTCACTGTTTTTCTATCAGTGAAAACACTAAAAAGAAGTTACTGAAAGTCATCTGTTTATTTAACTAAGAAAAGGATTTTTCATTATCATCTGTGTCCCTGAGAAACTGTAGAATTTGCAAATCCTACTTTGATTAATAACTAAAGCACATCTCACAGATGTTACAAAAAAATCAAAATGAGAAAAAGGGAAATGGAAAATGCTAGCAGTCCTATTATTTCCCTTCAAATGTTATGTAGTGTGAGGAGCTGTTCCAGTGTCTTTTTCTTACCAGCACAGTTGTCATATAGATGGAGCTTATCTTCTGGGACACAATCACAAAGGAGACTTATTCTTGTCTCTTCCTGTCTCTTCACATTTATTCTATTGACTAGTTTTTAGTCCTAGTTCTTCACAAGAATGAAATTTAGGGCAAGTCCCCAGGCTTACCTAACTAACTGTGGATGAGGAAATCTCCAGTCAGTCATTAATATTTTCATTCTACTGTAATATTCAACATTGTAACTTCATTCAAATCCCTTAGGTGTTCACCATTTCCCAGGCTGTTGACTATTCTTGACTATCCCAGAGCAGTTTGAGATAAGGTTTCTTTCAGGTTTTTCTTCTACTTGTATGTTGCTCCTCTTCTTTTTTTTTCTTTTTGTGTGTTTTACTTATTTTTAGTGGGCATTTTATTATTTACATTTTAGATGTCATCCACTTCCCATATTTCTCCTCTCTAGAGCCTCGCTATCCCATCCCCCCTCCTCCTTTTTGCTTTTATACCATTGTAGTTATATTCAAAAATTAAGATCAGTACCATGATCACTGTTTCTAAGGGCTTATCAGGATGACCAAAATATCTGAGCCTACTTCCCTGTTCTAGCCCAAAGTCATTTTCATGTCTGAAGCCTACTTTCCTTGTTCTAGACTAAGATTTAGATTCCTGCCTGAAATTACTTCTTTATTCTGGCCTGAGAGAGATGTGTCAGCAGTTAAAAACAGTGACTGCTTTTCCAAAGGTACTACGTTCAGTTCCCAGCAACCACATGGTGGTTCACAGCCATCTGTAATGGGATATGATGCCGTCTTCTGGTGTGTGAAGACAGGGACAGTGTACTCTTTCTTCTTTTCAATCAACACTTCTGATCACTAAATAGTGTGGCAGTTGTGGGTGGAGGATAAAAGGCAGTGGACTTGTGACCTCATGCCATACAGAGTTGAGAACCAGCAACGCAGGACTCTTGGGACCTCACAGGGACTAAAGTGGCAATCTCTTAGCCTCCATGGGAGGTCCTCTGCAAAAATGTTATAGTTGTTGCTTACTGTATTTGTGGAATCCCTACTGCCTATTCTTGGAACTCCTTTCCTCCTATTGGGCCCCCTTCCCCAGCCATGATATGAGGGTTTGTGCCTGGTCTTGTAGTACCTTGCTGAAATGTAACCCTGTGTTCAGCTGACATAAGGGAAGAGAGGAAGTGTGAGGGAGTAGTGGGAGGAGCGGTAGAAGGGAAACTGAGGTCTGGATGTATTATATGAGAAATGAATAAATGATAAAAATAGTAACAACACTAAGGGAGGGTCCTTCTTAATCATAGTGGCTCACAAAGTAAAAATAAATAGACATGAGTGTGAGAGATTTGCAGGAAGGTGGATGGCAAAAACGTCAAAGCAACAAGAATACATTTTTAAACTAACGTTTCTGCACTCCCCCTCCCTCTGAGGGAATCCTCCCTCTGTGGTTACCTTGTTCTGATGATGATGTCATCCCCTTGCTTTCTCTTCCTCTTTGTTCTATCCCCCATACAATCCTTCATTCACTGTTGTTATGTCTTTGCTCTCTGTGGCAATAAAGATTCAACGAAAACATACGGTATCATTACTCTCTTTTACTCCAGATCTACAGATGCTCATCTAGAAATAGTTCCACCATCTCTGTCCTGATCATCTTGAGACAGAGTGATGCCAGAGAAGATTAAGAGTATGTTCCAGAATCACTTATCCAAGCATTCAAGCACGTTTTTAATACACATCCACTGATATGCCATCTCCCAGTGACACATATAAAGAGTTCTGGGTCCTTTGTCCTGGTTCTCCTGATAGAGGATGACAATGTTCTTCTATTCTTATGCCTTGAGAAGTATGGTAAAGTATTGCACACTAGTACATACTAATAACTCCACACAAGACGCTCTTCTGTTTCTCTTTTCTCTTCTTCTCTTCCCTTCCCTTCCCTTCCCTTCCCTTCCCTTCCCTTCCCTTCCCTTCCCTTCTCTTCTTTTCTCTTCTCTTCTCTTCCTTTCCCCTCCCCTCCCCTCCCCCCTTCCCTCTCCCTCCCCTCCCCTTTTCCTCCCCTCCCCTCTCCTCTTCCCTCTCTCCCTCTCTTCTCCTCTCTCCCCCTCCCCTGTCCCTCCTCTCCCCTCTCCCTCCCCTCCCCTCT
>NW_021621323.1:1154726-1171691 GCF_004785775.1 Grammomys surdaster
CTCCCCTCTCCCTCCCCTCCCCTCTCTCCCTCTCCCTCCCCTCTCCTCTCTTCCTCTCCCTCCCTCCCCCTCTTTCTCTCAATAATTTTGTCATTATTTTTTACACTTCAGATTTTATTCTCTTCCCAGTCCACCCTCTGATTGTTCCACATCCCATACATCTGCCCAGTCCTCTTGTTACGTCATCTTGCTACAAGGATGTTCCCACCCCCACATCCTACACCCTTACCAGACCTCTAAACATCATGGGACTTCCAGTCTCTTGAGGGTTACGTACATCTTCTCTGCCTTCACCCAGATCTGTCAGTCCTCTACTGTATATGTGTTAGGGACATCATATCAGCTGGTGTATGCTGCCTGGTTGGTGGTCCATTTTTTGAGAGATCTCGGGTGTCCAGATTAATTGAGACTGCTGGTCTTCTGACAAGGTCTCCCTCCTCCTCAGCTTCTTTCAGCCTTTCCCTAATTCAACCACAGGGGTCAGCAGCTTCTGTCCATTGGTTGGGTGCAAATAATCTGCATCTGACTCTTTCAGCTGCTTGTTGGGTCTTTCAGCGGGCAGTCATGATAGGTCCCTTTTTGTGAGTGCTCCATAGCCAGAGTAATAGTGTTAGGACCTGGGGGCCTCCCTTTGAGCTGGATCCCACGTTGGGCCTGTCACTGGACCTTCTTTTCCTCAGGCTCCTCTCTATTTCCATTCCTGCAGTTCTTTTAATGTGGGTAAGAGAAATGAGAACAAGTGTTTGTCATGTTTTCCTTCTCTGAACTCTACACGATGGTCTTACCTTTTATTTTGGAGCACAGCATCTGTTTTCATCCTTAGTAATACTAAAATAATATTTCTTTTTCAGTGTTTTAATAAACTGTTTTATGAAAGCTACAAATACATTTAATAGCATAGTTTTCTTTTACTTTTTGTTATTTGATCATATATAATTTTATTCAATTGCTTCATTTTGAGGACTCTTTTTCTGTTTGCTATTTCTGAAAACATTTTAATAGCTACATACTCTTAAATGAGATAAATATAGCATCATTTACTTAATCATCTTCTATTGTTACAGGTTTCCTTAACACTTTTAATTAAAATTGCAAATAAAGAAGCAAACAACCAATATTTGTATTTAGCACACTCGTTGATCAGACTTAGACATGTAGCATAGGCTTCTTCACATGCTTCATGAATGGTCTACCTACTGTACCACTCTAAAAATGCATTCCTAAAATTTTATAATTGTTTAAACGTGAGAAAGAAATTAAGAAAAGATTGATTTTTAATTGATATTACTAGTTTTAATTTTTTTCAACAAAGGTCATTTTCTAGTAGGTTTTGATTTTTAAGATATTTGAGCGTTGAAAACCTTGGTTAGTGCCTCCCAATTCTTCCTCCCATTCCAGTCATTAGTTATAGAACCTTAAAAGCTCAGGGAAACACCCTATATGTCATTACCAGTTTATTACAAATTATTGAGACAAGCAGCCACCTGGAGAGGTCCAGAGGTCAAGGTCTGAAAGGGTCCTAAGCACAAGATCACTGCCCCACATATGTGAGGGATACCAATTGCCTCATACATGTTATGCTCACCCATTCAAGAACCCCAGACTCCTTCATTTAGGGCTTTTATGGTGGTTGTGCTGTGCCATTATTAAGTTCTTCTTTCCCCAAGATTAGAAGGTGAGGCCAGAACTTCCAACCTCCAATTCAGCAAGGCTCTGCAACTTCACAAGATCACCTCTCTGGAGGCTTGGAAGTCTAATACCAACACAGTGTGTTTATGGTTTCTCAGGGAGGGCTTCTTTCTTCCCCATAGCTGATACCTTGGAGCTACTGTGTCCTCTCATGTGGTAAAGAGATAGGAGAGCAAACACTAATTAGCAGACACATTCTATAGAGGTACAAGAAATATGGGAAATAGCTTTCTAAGAACATATTTGATATGCTTAAGGTTTTATCATCTCAAAAATATTAAAAAGTTTGTACATTTATTTTTGCTCTCCAATGAGGAGTACTTTAATTTTTACTTAAACTATATGTGGACTCAGACCAGTCCATTTCAAATATTCAGTAGTCACAAACAAAATAGGCTTGTGAACTAAAACACGAGGCAAAAAGAGTTTACAGGTGATTAATTTTCTTTAGTTAGTTAGATCGAGGAAAGAGATCCATGTATGGTGTTTGCAGAATGTGAGGGTGCATGTTAATCTGCACCATGAGGTGAGAGATTGCTTTAAATATTTTCAAGAGGGTCTGCTGCTTCTCAAAGCTTTGTTGTGGTTTGCCTGGGGCAGGTTTCCTATGAATTTATTGTTTGGTATTTATTAATTTTCTTCAATATGTGAATTTGTTCTTCTTGCCAAATGGAGCCATTTCTTCATCAAATACTTTTTCATGTCAATACCTTTTGTTCTCATTTTTCCTCATGCTGATGATACTAAATGAATGTCTTTGTTCCTGAAGATCTGTTTGCTATTAGTCTATTTTTTCTCTTTCCTCATTGGTGGTTTTGTTGAATGGTTTTCATAGTCTTTGCTTTTTGTTGTTGTAGTTTTAGTGTTTTTGTTTTTTTGTTTTTATCTTTGTCCTGTCACTGTACTTATTGGGATATTTATGTTTGCTTTCCTATTGTATAATTTTCATTTGATTCTTTCTTTTCTTTTCTTTCTGGTTTGTTGAATTTTAGAATTTTCCTCTTAGGTTAGGAGCAGTTATAATGTCACATTCCAATGTTTCTAGATGGGTCTGTGAAAGTCCTTATCAGGTAATTCCCTATGGGTTTGGTATCTAGTAATCATATTTTCTTATTACAACACAATTGTCCTACCTGTTGACATGAAAGTGATTTTTAATATGTCCTAAGCACTGTTTGAAATTATATTATGAGATTATACATCCCCTTTATGCTATTGATTTTATTATTGTTCAGGAGTAGCTTATAGACTCTGGACTCCTTTGGTGACTATCGATAATGTACTTTTCAGTCCTCATGCTATGGTTCTGCTATTCTTTCCTTGTGATGTAGCCCAAGGCATCTGATGGCTTTCCTATGCTGTAGTTCACCATAGGAAAATGTTACCTGTTTCTCCTGAGGGATGATCAAGCAACTAGGCACACAGAGGTTTGAAAAATGACCTTCAGTGGCTCCATTCTCAAACCGTTTCTTATGATTCCATATGGAAGAAATAAAATCTCTAAGATTTCTTGTGCTTGTACTGAGAAACATTCAGTTTCCCCAGAGGCCCTTCAGCAACACTAGCATAGCTGGGGTTATTGAACGCAACCTGTAGAGGCTGAGTAAGGGTTCAAGGCACGAGTGTTTACCAAGTCTCCTGGTAAAACAGAATGTTTCCCTTCCTCCCTTTTCTTACATTGGTAATAGAAGCCAGGCACTCCATCGGGTCTAGCATAATTCCTTTGGGGTTTAGAGGAGAGGAAATGGTGGTGGTGCAATATTAACGCCATTTTGTTGTAGAGTGTTGGTAAGGAAAGTGTTTTTTCTTTTAGGTCAATCTTGTCCTAGTTACACAATAAAAGGAAGTCGTTTCTGAAGTCTGTTTTGCCTATACCTGCAGACATTTCAGTGTCCAGCTTCTCCAGAACCTATTCACAATGTATGAGAATCAGAAGGATCATCTAGGTATCAATGATGAATAGTTAGCTTGTCATTAAATACAAGCCTTCCTTCTGATCACAATAGTCTTCGGATATTGTCTTCTGTACATATCCACAATTTTTATTTATCCACAGGAGAAAAACTAAGACATACAGAGTTTATTTAATTATGTCTAAAACTGATCTTTTAAGCAGCTTTACTTTCATTGATATTATTACTGACAGGAAACTCAAATGGAAAAAAATCACTAATACAACAATATTCGCATATCATAAATATTTTATCTTCATTCAGTACACATAGTTGTGTATAACATTACAGGATAATTATTGACCTCTAAATAGTTATCTTCACAGTATACCTTCAGTTACCTACATGATAACTGTCCTTCTCTGATAAAGAATGGCTTATTTTCATTTGTTTTACTTGCCAATAATATATAAAGTGTTAATACTAAAATTGAGATTCAAAACTTGAAAGTAATCCATTATAATATTTAATCCTTCAAATGCTTTAACAATTTGAAAAGAATGACACTGTAGGATTATTTGAGGATTATGCTGTTAAGAGGATCTAATTATATTTAAATATGTTCTGCTGGAGCTGAAGTTGCATACTGAGTGAACTGATTGGTTTATCAGAGTTTTAGCTTGATCTTACAAACACTCTAATACTGATTTGTGTAAAATTATTAAGGGCCTCTTAAAGGTATATCAA
This sequence comes from Grammomys surdaster, assembly GCF_004785775.1. NCBI lineage: Eukaryota > Metazoa > Chordata > Mammalia > Rodentia > Muridae > Grammomys > Grammomys surdaster. Next base: position 1,159,055 of record NW_021621323.1, read on the forward strand.
GGAAGTAATTACATATTTGATGACTTTTTGTGTATCCTGAGAAGTTTTTGATGGAGTTATATAAGGGATACTATGCTTTATTTTGTGTATTTACAATAGATGAATACACCATTATGTAGTCTCTTGAAATATATTTTATATGCCAGCAGCAGTTATATCTTAATAGCATGCATAGTTGTAGTGTTAAAATTGATTGTTATATATTTCTATGATGTAGAGAGTACTGTTATATTATCTGGTATCAATACAAGATAAATATAAAAATATTCAATTAAGCCATTTTACAATCCCATTAGGTATCAGAACAAATCCTTTATTTAAATTTTACTTATGTACAAAACTTGAGAAAAATATATATTTAATATTTATTACTGATATCCTAAATGCTACTTCTATTGCGTATGTTTTGAGATTGTACATGTTTTAAAATTGATTAAAATCAGTAAGCATATTACAGATGTGAGACTAGAAGAGCTGGTTTACACTTGTAGCCCATTATGCTCTGTTCCCTAACTCAATCATAAAGGACTTACAAAAAATTCTATGAGTTATTCTTAGAGTTATACAAAAGGAAAACAGTGTATGGATACATCACAGTGATGTTCTGGAACATTGCTCCCAATGCTTATGAATGACTTAAAAGTAGATACTTTAAATATAAAACATTATAAGTAATCTAATATTTTAGGAGAAATATGTGCTTTCTATGTAAAATATATTTCATCTACCTAGTTATTATGTACAGAGAAGGAATAATACAGTTTAGTTTCCATAGTAACAACAGGGGTTGTACAAATCCAATAAGTAACAAAAAGGGCTATATACAAACACAATCCATAGCTCGTGTAAAAGTTATAATGGTTGAAGTCTTCTGACTCATTTTCTCCACTAATTCATCACTTACAAAGTCAAGTTTATTGTCAATATTATAACATTATATTACAATCTCTGGGTTCTAATGCTTTCCAAATTAGTATTTTCAATCAATTCTTCATCCATAGATATTAAGACTGGTTTCTGAATTTGAGAAAAACATTATCTTTTAGAATTGCTGAAAAATAAGTTTTAGTCTTACTTTTTATCTATGCTTACTAACTTTTCAATTGACATTGGGTGAGATATTTTCATACCTAAGCAACCTGGGTCCTTATCAATAATATAGACATGATTTGTCTGTTTTTTCCCTCATGAATCTTATGTTTAGAGATATTGTATCTACTATATTACAAGATCAGTTTAAAGTCATTTGTTTATCAAACTAATGTTCCTGCTACATCCTATAAATCAAACATCAATCTAGATGCTGAGCTAAATCTTCCAGAGCTAAAAGTGTTTTTCATTTCATAGTAATAAAAGGCAAAGAAATCCCAGAGAACCATAGCTATTAAACTGGCTTGGTGTGACTCAAGACAAACGTAAATCAAGTGATGCTTTGTCTTTAGCATATGATGCTAAATACAGAAGATAGCCCAAGGGCCCTTATCATTAAATCTGAGCACCTAAGGGTACAGAGAATCCCTCTGCTCAACTTCCCTGTACTTAACACTGCAGATTTTGACTACTTCAATGATTTGTCAAAATTTTGTCACAATGTATTCCATATTTTGGTTCACTGTGTGGTGGCTGGCTGTATATAACTGAGTGCTCCTGAGGAAGAAATGAGAACTTACCCATAAGTTTTAAAGTGTCTGTTCTAGTATCTTTCTTATATTCTCTCTTCTTAAAAAAGATATAATTATTTTTATTCCTGTCAAGAATATCTACTTTTATGCATGTGTGCTTGCAAGCTCAGGTGCCTATGGAAATCAGAGGCATCAGATCCCTGGAATTAGAGCTACACATATTTGTGAGCTGCCAGACATAAAGTACTGGGAAATGAACTTATTACTCTGAAAAAAGCAGTATGTGTTTTAACTGCTGAGCCATCTCTGCTGCCTTTTGCAATTACTAGTACTTACTTAATCATACCTTGATTTTTAAAATATAATTTTTAGTTATTACACATTCTAACAATATTTACCTAAATTATGGTTGTGAATGTATCATTAAATTTCCTAGAACAAGATTTAGAAAAAATATATATGCTTGTGGATGCCTGTGCGCAAACACCCGCTTACACACGTGTGTGTGTATGTATATATATTTAACACAGTGTATGCTTATCCTAGACAACTTAAGTCTGTATTATTTGATTAAAATCTTCTTGACTGATAGTTTAAACAATGTTCTATAAAATTATATAAAATGGTAATATAATTTAAAACATAGTAGTTTTTGAGGAAATATCTTCTGAATGTTTTCTTTTCAAAATCTTATCCTTATTGATTGTCCAATGCAGAGTGAACAGCCTCAAATCAAAATAAATAAATATATAAACAGATAAACAAATAACTAGAGTAATTAAAAAACTCATACACACACACACAAAGTTATCAAGTTGAAGTTAAATATATTTCTTGACACAGCCACAAATATTTTGAATAAATATAACCAATGTCAAAGAGACTATCAACTTAAGGATAGAAGGCATGGGAAAGACTTGAAGAAAGGTATCTGGGAAGTGCTGGAGAGAAGAGATAGAATGGGAAGTGAACATTAAAAATAATTTAAAAATCTTACAGCTATCATTCCTTTATAGTAGTCATCCTGTTATTATTGGATACTAACTCTAGTGAGCATCAGTCCAGTGAGCTGGAGACAGAACTCGGTACTAACCCAATTTTCTGAAACATACTTCTTCAAGGTCAAGCCCATGTACCTGTATTCAACCCTACATCAGATATGGACATGTTCATTGTTCAGCTTTGACCAATGACATATCATCATTAGATATTAATCTATGCTTAGATCCCAGATACCATGATATAAAGGTAGGCTAAGCAAGCATTTGGAAGGGTCATCAGGAAGGAGAACTAATTTATTTTCAGATACTCAGTGGTCAACAAAGTAAATAAAATACTTTAAATGGTCTACTTGGGAGCCTTTCTAACTCGTATGAAGAAAGGAACTTGAAGGGTAGTTATGTTATTAAACTACGAGCCTAGAGAATCATAATCAATTTCTATGGTTTTTAATCCTCCAAATTTTATAGTAGAATTTGATCTATTAATAGATAAACAAGCCATGTTTCCATTGCTCAGAAAATTTCTTTCTGCTTGGTTAATTCAGAGGGACATTTCAAAATGTAATAAACTCATAAGAAGAGAAGAAAAAGTGGGGTTGTGAAGTGACTCTATGGGTAAAGGAATGGCCATAAAGCTTGAAGATCTAATTTTTATCCCAAGGACCCATATGAGCAATGTGGCATATCTGTGTCCCTATTCCATAAAATAGGTAACATGTATTAAAAATTAAAAGAAGAGAGAATCAAAAATATTAACCTATAACCTAAGAGAGCTTTAAATCTGGGAGCAGACTGCTATGTAGCATAAATATTATCTAACTAACTATAAGATTAAAATGATAGGATTCTTGGGTACTTCAAGATAAGGAGCTGCCTAGGCTGAATAGAGAGAAGAGTGGATACATCATGGAAATTGCCAAATCTCAAGGCTCTGAAAATGGACCATCCAGATTTCCTCCTAAGGGAAGGCTGTGTGACTGAGCTTACTTTCTCTATCATTCATTCCTTTGGAGGTAAAATCATTTTCTTCATTGCCTGCAAAGTGCCAATGGACCAACTGTCATCCTAGTTCATGTATAGTGCTAAGATATGACATCATAATGATATGGCACTTTTAATAGCAAGCATTCATTCTCACAACTTTTGTCGGGTATGTCTAACTTTAGGATGGCAACAGATATGCTGTCAGCTAGAGACAATGGGACGTGTTGTAGGCTATTGGTCATGTCTCTTACCTATGTTGACACATGGTAGAATGGACCTATGTACGACTTAAGCATTTATCCCACTCATGAGGATCAGGCTAGCTAACCATTTCCTAGAGGCCCAGCCTCCAAAGACCATCATATTATGAGTTAGAATAACAAAATAAGAATGGAAGAGGCTATGAATCTTAATTACATGAATAGGAGTTCTACTTCTGACTTAATCATGTTAGGTAAGCAAATTTCCTAAGAAGACTCAGAAGGGATTTCACATTGGCTTGGTTGAAGTGAATGCAAATCTCTGTTGGAGAATGACTTGCTTCCGAGCACACTTTCTTTTGTGTTTCTTTCACATACTTCAAAATTACATTCCTGTATACTTCCCCATATTTCATTCCCACTAGGTTTAGTAGCTTCACCTCTCTAGTCTGTCCTATCCCATATTGATATTTTTTCCACTGAATGGAGTAAAAATACATGTATAGAAACACTAATTAACAGTCTACCACCAACAACAAGAAGTCCAATGCCAGATGGTTTTAGCTTAGAATTTTAACTGACCTTCAAATAAGAGTTAATTCTAAAAGTGCCTAAAAAATTCCACAGAATACAGAGATAACACTGTCAAATTTACAAGGCCACAGTTACTATGTTACAAAAGCCACATAAAGACCCAACAAAGAAAGAATTACAGACCAATTTCCCTTAATAAATATTTGCAAAAATTCTCGATAAAATACTTGCAAACTGAATCCAAGTACACATCAAAGTGATACCACATAAATTTCATTCCAGAGATACAGGGATAGTTCAACATTCACATATATCAGTAAGTGAAATCCACCATAATAAAAAGACTGAAAGACAAAAAAACCACATGTTCATTAGATGCAGCAGTGTCCTTGGACAAAATCCAAACACTCCATCATGATAACAGTCTTAGAGATATTAAGGATAAAAGGGTTATACCTCAACATAATAAAGACAACAGCAAGCCCAGAGCCAAAATCAATTTAAATGGAGAGAATTTCTAAGTATTTTTTTTTTTTTTTGGCTTTTCGAGACAGGGTTTCTCCGTGTAGCCGTGGCTGTCCTGGAACTCACTCTGTAGACCAGGCTGGCCTCGAACTGAGAAATCTGCCTGACTCTGCCTCCCAAGTGCTGGGATTAAAGGCGTGCGCCACCACCGCCCTTAAGTATTTTATCTTAGTTAGATTTACCATTCTGATGAAACACCATGAGCAAAGCAACTTGGGTAGGAATGGACTTTTTTAACTCATGCTTTCCTATCAGTGTTCATTATTAAGAGAAGACAGGATAGGAAGTCAAGGAGAGCAGGAACCTGAATTGATGCAGGAGCTAATGAAGAGGCCATAGAAGTGTTCGTCTCAATGCCTTGAGCCTCAAAACTTGCTCTTTCAGATAGTCCTTGAGGACCACAAGTCAAGGATGACACCATATGCAATGAACTGAAACCTCTCCATCAATTGCTAATTTAAAATAATGTTCCAAAATCTTGCCTACACCCTGATCTTATAAAAGCATTGTCATAATCGGGATTCCTACCTCTCACAAGACTTTACTTGTGTCAAGTTGACATAAAATTATCCAGAAGACGTTTCTACAGAAATCAGAAATAAGACAAGGCTATCCACTCTTTCCATACCTAATGAATATAGTACTTTAAGTCTTATCTAGAACAATAGGAGAATTGATGGAGATCCGAGGGATACAAGTAAGAAGGGAAGGAGTCAAATTATCTTTCCTGCTAGATTATATGATAGTACACCTAGGGCTCTTAAAATTCCACCAGGAACCACCTAAAGCTAAACTCATTTGTCAAAGTAGAAAGATACAAAAATAATATGTAAAAATCATTAGCGTACCTATACACAAACAACATATTTACTGAGAAAAAAAATAAGTGAAACAACACTTCTTACAATAGCCACAGAATTTAAAATATCCTGTGGTTACTCTAATCAAGCATATTAAAGACTTATATGATTGAAAAAAACCTGACAATGAAGAAAGAAATTGAAAAAAGATTTCAGAAGATGGGAAGACCTCCCCTTCAAATGGGTCTATAGATTAATGTAGTAAAAAATGGGTAGAATATCAAAAGCAAATTATAGACTTAATGCAAGTCCTATGAATATTTCAACACAATTTTTCATAGTACTTTAAATGACGATTTTCAGCTTCAGAGGAAAGAAAATAATCCCAGGGTAGCTAAAAGCACTTCTGAATGATGAGTGAGCTACTGGTAGTATCACCATTCTCAACCTTGAATTGTACTACAGAGCTATAGTCACAAAATAGCATGATATTGGGACAAAAAAACCCAAACATATTGATCGATGGAATAAAATTAAAGACCCAGAAACAAGTCTGCAAACCTTTAGAAACCTAATTTTTTAATCAAGAAGAGGGAAATACACACTGGAAAAAAAGACATCTTCAGCAAATGGTGCTGGACAAACTGGATGGGTGATGTAGATGAGTTGTTAATTATATCCTGAACAAAACTTAACTCTAAAATAGATCAAAGACCTCAACATATAACCAGATGCCTTGAATCTGATATAAGGGTAAGTGGGGAATAAAATATTAAACTAATTGGCCCGGTGAAAAGATTTTCTTAAGAGAACACCTGTAGGACAGGCACCAAAGTCAAGAACTAATAAATGCTACCTCATGAAACTGATAAGCTTCTGTATGGCAAAGCACACCATCGTTTGGACAAAGTCAGAGGCAACAAAAATGGATTTTTTTTATTACCAACTATGTCATCCAACAAAGGCTAATATAAAAATATATGAAGAATTCAAAACCCTAGGTATTAAAAAAACAAACAAAAATAAAAACAAAAGTCAACCAATCAAATAAATGAGTAACCCAAACAGAAAAAGAAATGAATACATATCTACAAAGAATTATCTTATCTTTAGGAGTCTTTAAGGACCTACAACATTTTTAAAGAATTATAGACACAAAATTAAAGCATCCGGTTGATAGTACATAAAAGTGAACTTCTGAGAGTAGCTAAGACTAGAGATGTTTCATTGGGACCCAAATCTCCAGGGAAGTTTGAGGCAGAATTGGAGTCAATGGGATATTAATGGAAGACTATAGAGACGGAACACCTAGAAAAGACACACAGCCCTGCACATTTCTGATGTGAACAGAAAGAGTAGTACTGTAAAAAGAGGAGACATCCAAATAACCACTGAACAAGTTATGGAGTGCTTACATTTAGGGGTAAAGCATTTGTAGGCAGACAAGCATCTTTTCCATTAAAAATCTTACATTTTCAAAATATTAGCCAGGCTAAAAGACTTTCAACTTTTGAACAAAAAGTATGCCTCAATTCCAGTGCACATCAGACCATACCTTTTCTTCTTCATTGCTGGGAGGAAAATGTGACTTCATATCACTATAAAAGGAAATTTTATCTTTTAGTTTTGTTCTTGTGCCAAATTCAGTTTACAGATAGACAAGCCACTCTTTGCTCTTGATCAGAAAACATGAAAGCAATTTCCTTTGGGGGAGTTGATGTAGCCCCTAGCATTCAATCTGTACTTTTATAAATGTTCATAGCAGTTTTGAGTTTGTAAAGAGACGTATTTATCTCTTAGGGCATGTAAATTTGACTAGCTATATATATTTTGATAACTTAGAGACATAGTTATCCCAAAGCAGAATTTTAGTTTATTTTTCAAATTTAGAGGGATATGGGTATAGCTGCCTTTTAGAGTTCTGAGATTGAAGACCGTTTCTTTAAGTCTATAGCTCTCAGTGTATCTCTTATGGCCAGCAATTAATAAAAACATTTAAATTACCTTTAAAATTACATACGTATATGTATAATTTTCCCTCATTTCTTTGCATACAGACATATCTGCATATCCATTAACTTTTTGGTACATTATTTAAATATTATGAATAAACCTTATAAAATGTCTCTTCAAGTTATTAAGTATGTCAGTTGTTTATGTTTGTACTTTCAGATATCCATGCACATTACACATGAACATTTATGTGCCTGACAGTCAAAGTGCATGCATTGTATGCCATCGTCTCATTCCACATAAAAGCTGAATTTGCCCTTCGTGTTTTGCACATGTCAAATCTCTTTCAGTCTGGCTCTCTTTCGCAGATGCATGCAATCTATGTACCAGTCTAAAATTATGACTTCAAATAGTAAAATGCCATAAAACCCTTAATTGCAGAGGCATTAATGAGAACTTGTATAATCCTGGGAAACAGCTCGCTGAATAATGCCTCTCCAGAGAGACTTGCTGACTACACACCTGCTTCCATAAACGAAAGCAGAGCCTTGTTCATTTCATCCCTTCAACCTTAGAGCTGCTTAGACTTCTCACTCTTTCATCATGATATAGCTCTCTTCTGAATGACAAGTTTATCCACGGGATAATAAAATGTGTTAAGATAGTAATCTTGGCAGTGTTTTTGCTGATGTATTAATTCATTTCCTTTCACATGCTATATCACCAAGATGTCGAAGCAGATTTTATGAGAGGGCTCACTGAAGTGAAAACCAAGCCAATGAATCGTTTAATATGAACTAATGAAACCCAGATATAAAAGGCTTTAGTAACTGTTTTGAAGCTCTAATTGTCGAACGGATGTAAATTCTAAGCACTACTAAGTAAAGGAAAGGAATTTAATGAAGAAATTGGGATCACTTTGTGATAATTGGTTTAATTAAACAGTCATGTAAACAATAATGCCCGGGATGGAGCCACTGAAACAGGAAGGGGAATAGTCTAAGAGACAAATCTGTACAAGGCTATGGAAACGGTCTTTATTTTTCTTTGCCATGGTTTATCAGAAATCATTATTTGCATGCTATCACCATTTTTGCAAACCACAGTTTTTCAAATAAGGGATTATGGATGTATGAAGCAATTTAACAGTTAAGAAATCTACTGAATTATTTTAAACCAAAGTAGGACATCAAAGTGATGAACTTATGAGTTTCGAACTTGAGCATTTCAATGCATGAAGGGTTAACATATGTGACAGATGAAGTTACATCAAATAGATTCTAGTTGGACTTCATAAGCATGAAGCTAGACATGCGTTGGCACACATCTTTAATCCCACCTTGAAAGACTGAATTATACATTTTTCATGGCTTGCCTGTGCTATACAATAAGACCTTATCCTAAAAAAGAGAAAAATTTATTGTAATAAAACAGGTGAAAATAAATTAAAATAAGGAAAGAATAATTTTTATGTACAGTAACTTTATAGATTGCACTATCAGAAAAGTTTTGTTTCATTTTAAAATACTTTCTTGCAAAAATTTTATATTTGATGGCAAAATGTTCTAAAAGGTTCAAATGTTCTTATCCATCTTCCCTCTAGTCTGTTTTGCAATGTATTTAGCATTTGCATTTTATTATAGACTTACTATTTATGGTATTTAACATGGTGATAGGTATATTATTACAGTGTGATATTATTACTATAAACAAATTAAGGAATACATTCTTAACCTTATGAAGTTACTTTTTCTTGTGTGCTGAGAATACTTTAAGAAACATTTAAATGTATAAATTCTTCCTCCTCCTCCTCCTCCTCCTCCTCCTCCTCCTCCTCCTCCTCCTCTTCTTCTTCTTCTTCTTCTTCTTCTTCTTCTTCTTCTTCTTCTCCTTCTTCTTGACAACCATGCTGTTCATTATGTCCTTTGACCAGATTTACCAACTCCCAACTTCTAAGAATGATCTTTCAAATCTATTTCTGTGGCTTTGACTTTTAATGAGTGCACAAATAAATTGGTTCCTATTGTGTTTGACTTCTTGTGTGTGGCTTATTTCATTTAGCACTGTGAAAGAAGGACATCATGAATTTTGCAGACAAATGATTGGAACTAGAAAATAGCATCCTAAGTGAAGTAACCCAGACCCAAAAGGACATACATGATACGTACTCACTTATTAGTGGATATTAGCCATAAAGTACAGTATAACCATGCTACCTCCACACACTCAAAGAAGCTAAACAAGAAGGAAGGCACAAGGGAGGATGATTGAATCTCACTTAGAAGGGATAATAAAATAGTCATAGGAAGTAGATAGAAGGAGGGAACTGGATTGGAGAGCGAATGGGGAGGGAATGAGGAGAAACAGGAGAGAGGATCGGAGAGTCCAAGAAATGAATTGAAATCTGCAGCTAGCAATGGGGTTAGGGGAGAAGCATGCCAGAAACCTGGGATTTGGAAGACTCCCAGGAGTCTATGGAGGTAACTTTAGCTGAGAGTTCTAGCAGTGGGAATATAGAGCCTGTAATGGCACCCTCCTGTAGCCAAGCAGGAACTTCAATGGGGACATAAGGATACCAAACTACCCATAAAACTTCGCACCCCAAATTTGTCTTGTCTCTAAGAAATCCAGGGAAAAAGATGGAGCAGAGACTGAGGGAATGTTCAACCAATATCTGGGCTCACTACAGACCCATTCTATGGGCAAGCATCAATTAAAGACACTATTAATGATACTCTGTTATGCTTGAAGACAGGAGACTAACGTAACTCTCCTCTGAAAGGCTTTACCGAGAAGCTGACTGAAACAAATGCAGAGGCCCACAGGCAAACATTGGATGGAGCTTGAGGGTCTTATGGAAGAGTTAGGGGATCTAGGGCCCTGGAGGAAATAGGAACCCTATAGGAATACCAGCAGAGTGAACTAACCTGGATCCTTGGGGGCTCTCAGAGACTGAACCACCAACTGAAGAGCAAACACAGACTGGATCTAGCCTCCCTACCCACTACCACACATATGTAACAGATGTGCAGCTTGGTCTTCATGTGAATTTCCTAACAACTGCAGTGGTGGCTGTTCTTAAAGCTGTTGTCTGTGGATACAGTTCCTCTAACTGAGATGCCTTGTTTGGCCTCAGTGGGAGAGGATACACCTAGCCTTTCAGCAACTCAGTGTGCCAGAGTTGGGGATCCTCTGGCCTGGGCAGGGCAGAGCACTACCCTCTCAGAGGAGAAAAGGAGGAATAGATGGGCAGAGGGACTATGTGAATGGAGGATTTGGAGAAGGGTCAGCAACCAAGGTGCAGAGTGAAGAAAGAAGAGAAAGAGAGAGAGAGAGAAAGAGAGAGAGAGAGAGGCAGGAAGGAAGAAAGATGGAGGGAGGGAGGAAGGAAGGAAGGAAGGAAGGAAAGAAGGAAGGAAGGAAGGGAGAAAGAAAAAGAAAGAAAGAAAGGAGGAAAGAAAGAAAGAAAGAGTTACTGACCCTTAACACCCATTCACGCTCTGGAAGGAAGCCTATAAATTCACTGTTTCTGAACATTGAAAGTTGAACGTTCAGTGTTGCTGAATGTTAGTGAAATCAGTCACTGGTTTGTTGTTGAGACCTTAGGGGTGGGAACAGCACATACACTCCCATTAAAGATATTATTTTTAAAAAGATCTAAGGAATATCTATCTAATTATTCACTAATTTCCTTGTCAGAATGTTTAGTAAATTTCAGCTTGTTTTATATGCCCCTTAGCTATTTGGAAATTGTTTTGTTAAGTTATTAAGACACATTGTTTTCTAATTGGATTATTTATTTTTTATACTGAGTTGTCTGAGATCTTAAAATATGTTTTGGATATTAACCTCCTATCAAATAGAGTTTGCAAATATGATATCGTATTTTATACATATTTTAACTTTTGATTTTGCTGACTTTTCTTTTTATCTATGAAAACCTTTTACTTTGATGCAAGTTTCTTTGCCTGGTTTTGCTATTATTTTACTGTTCTTAAATTTATGTACATTACTATCTCATTCATGGTAAAGCACGTTTTATTTATCTCAGATGGTCTTGTGGCTACCTGTGAATTTGCATAATATCAGGAAAGAACCCAGAAGTGCAACTGGGTTGACCCAATGATCAACTTTGGAAACCTGCTCCCATAGAGAAACCTCTTGCTCTGAGTCTTCAGAAGAGGGAGCCTCCACTGGGGCTTTCAGAAATGTAGCAGGTCTTAATGAGATTCGGAGTTCCTCATTGCATCAGTTATCCATGACTGATGAACCTCAAACTCATGTGAGCAATCTATGTGACATAAGGAGAATCTATATGGTTCCTCATGATGAGTCTGATTCAGATTGCAAGAATCAAAATTACCTTTAAAGTCCTAACCTAAAGGGGCCCTAGGGCATACAGAATTGTTTTTTCTTGTCTCTGTGTGATAAAAAGTAGCTGGAATGTCTAATGATTACCATGGGAGGATTGGCCCCTCCCTGGAGCTGCCGCTATACCTCAATTCTAACATACATTCAGGGAGAGATTGCACTCAACATATGAGGAATGGTGACGTAGAAAGTACACATTTAACTGGTACATTCTGGAAATAAAAAGAACGTCATTTACTCTTTGGCTCATAAAAGTGAAGAATGTTTCCTCTGTTATCAGTGTAGAGGAGATCGAAATGATGATCAGTGGTTACACAGGAGAACGATTCAAGGATGAATGACAGCAGGTTCATCTTGGTTCATTCATTGCCCATGACAACATTCTAATACTATCACTTTAACATGCAAATCTTTCTTGTTTTATGCAAAATAAAACCCTTCTAATAAAAATGAAATAAAGCCCCTCACTTAAAATTAGACATATTTGACCAGACATGATGACACTTGGCTGTAATAGCAGCACTGGGAAGGATGAGGTAGGAGGGTTATAGAAAGTTCAAGGCCAGCCTGAGACTGAAAACAAATGAACAAGTGAACAAAAAAGAGAGAGAGAGAGAGAGAGAGAGAGAGAGAGGGGGGGGGGGGGG
>NW_021621323.1:1171791-1183662 GCF_004785775.1 Grammomys surdaster
AGGGAGGGAGGGAGGGAGGGAGGGAGGGAGGAAGGAAGAAAGAAAGAAAGAAAGAAAGAAAGAAAGAAAGAAAGAAAGAAAGAAAGAAAGGAAGAAAAGGAAAAAAACAGAAAGCAAACCAAGCCCCTCACCAAGTATAGTTGGTTGGTTGGACATTTAACCCAATCATCAGGTCAGTTTTTGGAAACATCTTTTTATTGTATAATATAAAGTGAGTAACATAACTGCATTTACTGGAATCAGGCCTCTGATCAAAGGGCTTAAGCCTGATTTTCATTCATAAGGAAAACCAGGCATGATTATTGCAGATAAGGTTGATTAGCCTTAAAATTTTCTAGCTGTCGAAATGAAGAAATGTTGAAATTTAGAAATTAAGGGTGAGGATCAGAAAAAGGACTCATTATTCCAGTGATTCCTGTAATACTTTGCTTCCCGTATTATCGTTTCTTTTCTCTTGGCAAAGCAACTAGTTGGAAGACTGAGCAAGGATAGGGAGTCTTTGTCACATTCAAGACAAATGAACAAAGCAATTTTAATTGATTAACTTATTATTTTTATATTTTCATTTTCTAGATGAATGTTGACTAGGTTCCCAGGCAGGATGTGAAATAAGAGATAGATAAGTATTGCAACATATTCAAGCTAAACTTTATATTAAATATATATTTTCTACAAGAGTGGTGAGATAATGATGTTATAATTTTTTTTTACATTAGAAATATGCTCTTGACATAAGAAAGGGTTGCAAGGATTAATAATATGTTTGAACTTGAAGATAATTTTGGGGTTGGGGTAGTAGAAACTGATTCTTTTTTTAAAACTAAGAAAGGTATGACTTCTTAGGGCAGGCAGCTAGCTCCATGGGTGTATACAGTCCCTTCTGAGAGCCAGAGTTAGTCAGCTTCCCAAGGGTTCTCAGTGAACACAGCTTGTCAGACATTAGCAAGAATATGAACAAAGTACTGTAAATGTACAGCACAGCATGCTATTGGTTTAACACTCTACGTATCTATCTTTGAACTCTCACAGTTTTTGATGACATCTTTCATGCTTGCCTATCTGCTTAAAATAACATTTCATGGTAAATATAATATTTAGCATTTTCTTTCTAGTCTATCTCCAGACCAAGGTTTTAATTCTCTCTTTATATGGAGAAATCGTGACTTACTGTCTCCTGGGGGATGATTATAAGTCTCATCTTTCATCGTGGAATGTGAATTAAGCACTGACTGTCTGCTGTTTTAGACTATACTTCAAATATGTTTAGACAGTGAAGAGTTTTGGAAAGCTCAAAACGTCTTCTCCCAGGGCAAATAACAGTTTAGTTCTCGAGCTTGGGAGGTCAAGATGATGACTGACATGGATCAAAGAACCAAGCAGGCCAGCTAAATATCTCTTTTATGCACTGAGGGCTCCAGCTGTATATGTAGGGGAGGATCGCACTGTCGGGCATAGGTGGGAGAGGAGGTTTTTGGTCCAGTGAAGGCTGGATGCCCCAGTGTGGGGGAATTCGAGGGTGGGGACGTGGGAGTGGGCAGGTGGGTGGGGGTACATCCTCATAGAAGCAGGAGGAAGGGGGATGGGATAGGGGATTACTGGGAGTGGGGGGGAAATGGGGAAAAGAGATCACATCTGAAATGTAAATAAAATATTCAATAAAAATAAAAACAAAATAAACAAAAAGAAAAACAAAATACCCTCTATTTTTCCGTCAGTCTATCTATGTTTATCTATGTACCTGCCTGAGAATCTACTTTTTTATATTTTTACTTATTTGTTTTCTGAGAGAAGGTCCCTCCAATCCAGATTAACCTCAGATTTACTGTACTCCTTTGTCACAGCATTCTATGTCCTGTACTGTAGGTGTGAGCCACCAAATCTGGTTTAGTCTTAACTTCTCACACAAAAGTTACAAGATTAAGGGATTTGTATTGGTTTCTTCCTGTTGGTCTTCTACACGTTTGCTTCAAATTAGAGTATTGTTAGAAGGTATTTTGCTAGAATGTAAACATTGTTCTTTTGAAATGTTGATTTGAATTCTAAAAATATTATTCAATATATTTTATTTTAGGATCGTGATATAGTTTTCAACAATTTATGAAATGAGTTAAATATACTCTGCCATTGTTCACAATGCATTTATGTGAAGCAGTATTCTCAGCATTGACTAAAATAAAATAAAGATATTTGTCAACTATAAATACCATTGCTCTATACTCTGCAGCTTCAAATAGTCACTCAAGATTTAATTCTTTATGTAAAAGCAAGTCAGCACTTCCAACTAGTCAGGGGAAACATTGCTTTAATCTTTAATGGATGATAAAATTCTATGAAATTTACCAAATTAATTTTACCAAAATGAAATTTAGCAAAAAATTGCTTTAAATTTTTTTTTACAATAGATTGAAGAATGTTCTGAGTGTTTTAAACTTAAGATTGCAATATCGCTTTGATAAGACAATCCAAACTTGTAGGCGTTAGCTGGAACACTGCGGCACCATCTGGGCAAGGTCAAATGAGCGAAACACAATGACATTCATTTTGTTTACTGAACCTGAGTCAAAGTCTTTTGACTCAGATAGAGTGGCCCTGATTCTTCCTCTCCACTTTTGACTCTGTGGTCTGTATCAGTTAACTTTTTATCCTGCAGGTGCGGTGACGTCTCAGGTTATTTATCACCCCACTTTCTGTCTTGAGTTTTATTTTGTAACACCCATATTCTAATGTCAGTGTGTGCACAGAGTCACACAATGATCTGCCTGTTGTCCAGTTGTGGGTGTCTGCATTTGTTTCAGTCTATTACAGGAGAAGTGTCTCTGATGATGGCTAAGCAAGGCCTAATCTGTGAGTAGAGCAGAATGTCTTCAGGAGTCATTTTATTACTATGTTTCTTTTGCATAGTAGTAAGTATTATTTGATATTCTTCTAGGTCCAAGCCTTATCTAGTCTCAGGTTCTTGACTACCTGAAGAGAGTTCAGTATAGGTTGCATTTCATGGTGTGGGCCTTAAATTTAATCAGATATTGGCTGGCTACGCTGACATGTTTTGTGCCACTATGCACTAAAATAAATCTCAAAGGCAGGTTACTCTTGTAAATTGAAGTGCTTGTAGCTGGGGTTGGTATTTTTATCTTTCCCCCTTTAGGAATATGCAGAGTACCAATAAGTCTATTCAGTAGGGATGAAAGCTCTAGGTAGGTCCTGGCTCAACTTCTCCATATTCGATGAGCTGTGTAAGTGTTGTCTTCTGGAATAGCTTCTGTCTTTTTAATCAGTGAAGAACCACCATTAACCTTGGTAATAGCCTAGGTTTGTTGGGAGTTCTTACAGGTTCCCTCAGGACAATAATTCAATTAGATGCAACCCTTTCACAGTATTAACATTTTAATTGGGTGATGAGAGATGTCCAAATGGTGCTGTCTTCCTTATTATTGGGTCATTTCATTTAGATCACCTTCATCTATTACTGGAAGTTTCTGTATTAGGTTTGCACATAGCCTCTCAAATGAACCTTAATTTTAGCTGTCCCTCTCCATATTCCTTCTGTTGGCCTCAAGTTACCTCCCATGACTGTCTAGCTCTCCCATTTGTACTCTGACCATTAATAATTATTTATTCTATTTCCTCTTTCCAAGGAGAACCATATATCTACCTTAGCCTCTTTCTAACTGTTGTTGTTATATGAATTATAGCATGTCTATCAATGACCTAACATTTGCCTTTCTTGGTCTGAGTTACATCATAGAGGATAATTTTTTTCTAATTCTATCCATTTGCCTTCAAATTTCATTGCTTAAAGCCTGAGTAACATTCCATTGTATAAATGTACCATATTTTTGTCTTTATTCATTCAACCATTGACAGAGACCTAGGTTGTTTCCAGTTTCTGGCTATTATGAATAGAACAGCAAAGAACATGGCTAAGCAATGGCCATTATACTAGAAAAAAGTTTTCTTTGGGCATATGCCAGGATTGGTGCAGCTGGAAACTGAGGTAGATCAATTACCATGTTTTCTGAGAAACCACCACACAGCTTTTCATAGTGGCTATACAAACTTGCACTCCTACCTACAATTTATAAGTGTTCCCTTTGCTATTTATCCTCAAAAACATAAGATGTCATTTGTTTGATTGATCATGGCCATTATGATTGGTATAAACTGAAATCTCTTTGTACTTTTGGTTTTCATTTGGTAAATCCCCTGCTTAGCTTTGTATCCAATTTTTGAATTGGGTTATTTGTTCTATGTTTAATTTTTTGAGTTTTTTTTTAAACATAGCCTGTGTGTAGACCTCTATTGGATGTATAATTAGTAAGAAATCTTTTACCATTCTTTAGCTTTCAACTTGTCCAAATGATGGTGCCCTTTGCCTTCTTTGTGCTCTTCGACAAAATGTGTCAGTTTCATGAGGCCTTAATTTTTGTTCCTAATGCCTATGTAATTTGGGTTCTTTTCTGAAAGTCAATTCCCATGACATGAGTTCAAAACTACTACTCTATTTCTTTTCTATAAGATTCACTGTATCTGGTTTTAGGTTGAAGTCTTTGATCCATTTGGAGTTGAGATTTGTGCAGAGTGATAATTACTGATTTATTTTTATTCTACATGCATCCACCCATCCAATTTTAACAGCACCATTTGTTGTGATTTTTTCTACTGCTTTGAAATTTCTAACATTATGGCCATTATGATTGGTATAAAATGAAATCTCTTTGTACTTTTGGTTTTCATTTGGTAAATCCCCTGCCTTTTTAAAATGTTAGTATTTCTAACATTTAAAAAAAATCAAAATCAGGTTTTCTTAGGTGTTCAGACTTATATCTGGGTTTTCAAGAAATAATCAAACTCAGGGCTGAAATTAATAAAATAAAAACAACAAAAACAGCAATATAGGAATCAATGAAAGAAAAAATTTGTTCTTTGAGAAAATGTACACGATTGAACAACATTTAGTCAAATTAAAATCTGAATACAAAAGATACAAATAAACAGAATTAGAGACAAAATGGGTGGTATAATTAAAAACACTATGGAAATCCTGAGTATCACAAGGACATATTTTAAAGACTTGTATTCCAAGGAATTGGAAAATCTAAACGAAATGTAATTTTCTTGATATTTATGACCTAACAAAATTAAATCACTTCAGATAACCAATTTAAACAAACATGTATACATTGGTAAAACAAAAACAGTGATTAAAAGCCTATCAAAAATCAAGTCCAGATCCAGATGGTGTTCGTGCAGAATTCTACCAGAATTTCAAAGCAGGGTTAACCCCAATACTCCTACAGTTATTTCACGAAATCAAATGGAAGGAACATAGCCAAGTTCTTTTTACACGTTCACAGTTACTCTGGTACCTAAACCAGATTAAAACCCCACAGAGAATTACAGATCAATTTTCTCAATGAATATAGATGTAAAAGTCCTCCCAAAAAATCCTTGCAGACAGACTCCAAGAACACATCAGAAAAATCATCCAGCATGATCAAGTAGGCTTCATCCCAAAGATTCAGTATTGGTGCAACATACATTAATAGATAAATATAATCCACCATATAAACAATGTGAAAGAAAACACATGTTCATTTCATTAGACACAGAAAGGACTTTGACAAAATCCAACATCATTTCATGACAAAAGTCCTGGATATATTATGGCTACAAGGGACATACCTCAATATAATAAAGGCAATTTGCCACAGCCTGTAGCCAACTCAAACTTGCATTAAGAAAAACTCAAAACAATTCTACCAAAATCAGGATCAAGACAAGGTTGCCCACTCTCTCTCCACCTCTTGTCTTAGCTAGATTGATAAAGCAACTGAAGGAGAACAAGCAGATACAAATACCAAGGGAGAAGTCAAAGTATGTTTATTGGCACATGATATGACAGTGTGTATAAATGACCCTAAATATTCTACCAGGAAGCATCTATAGTTGACATTGTTTTGCCGTCTCTAGCTTTAATAAGAGAGGAGATAGCTAGTCTTACTGCAAGTTGATATACCATGCTTGACATCCATGTGAGGGATGCCTTTTTCTGAAGAGAAAGTAGGAAGAGTGGATGTCGAAGACAGAGGAGATGTGAAGATGCATGACTGACCGAAGCAGAGGACGGGAAATCTGCAGTCAGGTTCTTTTTTAAAAAGAGAGAACTGAAACCTATGATCTACAGTGCTGTCCTGCCTGAAACATATTCTGAGACAAGGTGACACAAAGTTTGTAGGAATAAACAACCGTTGTCTGATTTCATTTAAGGCCCAATCCTCAAAAATGGAACCCATAACTGGTACTGCTTGGGTAACCAAGAACCAGAATGTGAGACTAGATATAGCCTTGTAGCCTAGGATAAAACCCAAAGCTACTGATCTAAAAAAGTAAAAAGTAACAAAATATTCTTAATGACATTCTGCTCTGCTCATAGATCAGTGCCTTAGTAGCCAGCATTAGAGAAGCTTCCACCTGCAGCAACTGAGAACAAATAAAAAGACCCAGATCCAGACATTCCACAGAGAATGAGTGAGACTTGGGACACATAATTCTAAACTCTTCTCTCAGAACTGATTAAACCCTGGAGAAGAAGAGATACAAAAATTGGAAGAGGTAGAGGGTATGGAGAACACCAGGAAAACAAGTTCCCCTAAAAAACTTGAGCAAAAGTCATTCATATAAACTCACAAAGACTAATGCAGCAGGTCCAACTCAGGTCTGTACCAGGTCCTCTGTGGATGTATAAGGGCTTTCTGTTTAGTGTTTTTATGGTACCCTTGAGTTCATGAATTAGTGGATCTCTAATTCTTGTGCCCCCTCTTGGTGATCTTTTCCTTTCTTTGGTTTGCTTTGTCTAACTTTGATGTGAGTGTTTTTGTTTTACTTAGCATAATTTGTTTTGTTATGTTTGTTTGTCATCACTTAGAAGCCTGTTCTTTTCTAATGAAAGACAGAAAAGGAGTGGATCTGGATGGTAGAAAATGTGGAGGAGGCCTAGGAGAAGTAGAGGGAGGAGAAACTGTAATCAGAGTAAATTTGTTGTAAAAAATAAAAAAGAAAAGAGAAAAGAAAAAAGAAAAGAAAAGAAAAGAAAAGAAAAGAAAAGAAAAGAAAAGAAAAGAAAAAAAGAATTAGCATATCTCCATGGTGGATTTTTTTTCCTTGATCAATATGTAATGATCTTACCTATCTCTTCTGAGTAGTTTTGGTTTTAAGTTTATTTTGAAAGATACTAAAAGGAATACACTAGCTGGTTTCTTAAGTCCATTTTCTTGTTTTTTTTTTTCATCTTTTTATCATGTGGTGATGTTGATTCTAATGTCCAGGTCTGTTTCTAGGATGCAGCAGGATTGGTTCTGTTTACAAATTGATTCTATTAGTCTGTGTCTTTTTTAATCAGATAATCAAGACCATTGATGCTGAGAGTTATCAACAAGAACTCTTGGTTTATTCTCTTATTTTGTTGTGGTGCTGACCTTTTTTTTTTCATGTCTTTTGATTTGCTGGTTTGATATTATGTATTCATTTTGTTTTCTTGGGTGTGGTTAGCCTCTTCAGATTGAAAGTTTTCTTCTTGTGCCTTCTTCAGTGTTAGATTTGTAGGTTGAATCTGCTTAAATTTGATAGTATCATTGTAGGAAGCGGGTGTGGCAGCCATTCCAAAATGGCGCCTGAAGCTAACACCTGACTTCCTCATACACCCCTGAAGAAGCCATGCCCACAGGCAATATTGCGCAGGCTCACTGCTATGCATAATCAGGCCATCTGCTACGTAGGGCAACATAAGATCTTGCCATACCCACTGTCCTATCACAAGCACTGATGTGGCAGGCTCTGATTGGAGAAGGCAGAGGGATTTAAGGGTGGTGGAGGAGAGGCTCGGGGGCTTTTTGAAGAATGTAAGGGTTCCTGAATAA
Source organism: Grammomys surdaster (assembly GCF_004785775.1). Classification (NCBI taxonomy): domain Eukaryota; kingdom Metazoa; phylum Chordata; class Mammalia; order Rodentia; family Muridae; genus Grammomys; species Grammomys surdaster. The sequence continues at coordinate 1,179,708 of NW_021621323.1, forward strand.
ACTGCATTGGGAAGAAGAACTCCTTGTGTCGCTGTTTCTTTCCCCGGGTCGGATCGGGTAGTGACATATCATGGAGTATCTTATTTTTCCATCTATTGTGATTGAAAGTTTTGCTGGGTATAATAGTATTTGCTGGCACATGTGGTCGCTTAGTCTGTAGCACACCTGTCTATAAGCTCTTCTGATCTTTTGAGTCTCCACTGAAAAGTCAGAAAGCACTCTAACAGATGTGTCTTTCTGTAGCACTTGGTCCTTTTTCCATCCAGCTTTTTATATTCATTCATTTTTTTCTGTAAATTTTGGGTTCTGATTATTTTGTGACATGTGTAATTTCTTTTCAGATCTGGTCTTTGTTTCTTTGTGCTCTTTATGTTTGTTGTACCTTGGTAAGAATTTCCTTTTTTAGGTTAAAGATATTTTCTTTATTTTGTTGAAAATATTTTCTGAACATTTGACCTGAGACTTTTTTCTTCCTCCATGTCTATTCTTAGATTGGATCTTTACATAGTGTCTCAGATTTCCAGGATGTATTGTGCCTGGATTATTTAGATTTCACATTTTATTGACAGTTATTCATTTCTTCTATCTTGTCTTCAGTGCCTGAGTATCTTTCACCTCTTGTATTCTGTTTGTAAAACTTGCCTCTGACTTTCCTATTCAACTTCCTAAATTTCTCACTTCTAGTTCTATCTTCATTTGGGTTATCTGTATTGATTCTGTTACTACTTGCAAATCCTGATTTTTTTTTCATTTCACTGTTTGTGTCATAATAAAATACTTCAATAGATTTAATCATTTCCTCTTTACAAACCTCTAACGTATAAGAAGTTTGTTGCAGTCCTTCTCTTGTGCATCAATACATCCAAATAAATGGAAAGTCATTTCTAGTTCATAGGTTGGAACTCTAAACGCAATAGCAGTGCTTTCAATTGTAATACATTTCTCAGGGCCTACTCTGGTAACGGTGCTAGACTTTAGTGCAGAAACATTGTCCTGGCTTTTATCAACTGTGTTTCTATACTGATACCCAGGCTTCTATATCTGCTGTGATTTTTAACTCTAAGAGTTCATATCTGGTCTTGTCTTTGTTATATGGGTGCTCCATTTCTTGGTTTTTATTTCCCTCCCTGGTTCTCAGGAGAGTGTGCTAGCTGTAGGTTACTTTGTAGGGGATTCTTCTGAGATCCTGCTGTATGTGGCTACTGAGGGTTCTGGTTAGACTGTGTTTCTTAGTATTGGAAGCTGGCACTTAGGGAAGGATATGGGCCAGGGCAGGGGACTTTGAGCTTCCAGAAGGGAAAAGAAAGCAAGTGGATTATGCAACCACAATCATCTTATTCCCCTGGGAATGGAGGAAGAAAAGGAGAAGAAGCCACAGCTGGTAGTTGGCTGCAGAGCAGCAGATAAGACTAGTGGGTTAGACTTGGAGGGGACTAAGGTGAGTGACGGTCTAAAGACAGTCTACCCCTCATTTTCAGATTCTTAATGAACATTTATGTATCTTCTTGGAAGACATGTCTATTCAGATTATCTACCCCCCTTTTATATTTTGTATAAACAATGATAAGTTTAATTTTGACATTTCTCTGCATTGGTTCTACTCACCCTGAAATGGGTGATATTTAAAATGCAGGGATACTGTCCAGGTAACCGGAATGCCCACCATGTTCCCACTGCTCTGACTTTGACTGTGCCTAAGGCTAGCTAGAAGTGCCTGCCCTGGCACCCGGGAGATGCCAGCATGGCTCTGCCAATCCATCACACTGTCCCCACAAAGCTTGGCTGAACCCCAGACAACACCCAACATCGTTGCGGTACCTGATAGAATGAAGACTCTTAATGCTTAAACATTATCCAATAGATTTGTATATTTGGAATTTCTCAAATAACAAGATGTTCACACAAATAGAATTATTACCCAATTATTTAACCTAGATATTATAACTACCTTAAACTGCTAGAGACACACGTACTTCTGCCTCCATCTTCTCTACTCCTCCTCCTTCCTTTCCTTCTCTGCTCCCCTTCCTCTCCTCTCCTGCCAACTTCTAACTCAGCCTACATCTCCTACTGCCCAATCAACAAGCTTTACTGCAAATATAGTGTGTGTGTGGGGGGGATATCCTGCTACATACCCCCTTTCCCCTTTGTTAGTCACTCCTACTGATCACTTTCCTTCCTGTGAATAATGCACATTTTGAGTTTTTCCTTTCATGATTTTTTTTTTTGTGACCTAATGAGTTTTATTAAGGTTGTTTGTAGGAGCCTGGAGGTGTTTGCTAAAAGGAACATGCACTTCTTTTCAGTTGTATACCACCAAAGAAGATGTCTTTACCTCTCCTGTCAACTATTCTCTGCTTATAAACCCTGGGAGAGAGCATGAGTTCCTCTATTTCCTGTGCGATGATGTTGACAGACACAATATTGACCAGATCTTAGGTGGGTAATTACAGCTGCTGTAAACACAAGAGTGCAACATGTGTACCACATCTATCATGCCATGCCCAGAATACATAGCATATAACTTATTTTATAGATTTAATGTTGAGTTGTATGTTGAGTATGCTTATAAATACTAATTATTGTTGTATAATGATGCATCGTTACTGCAGCTTTTCTGGGGACCCAGTAGTTCTCATAGAATATCTGTATATGTTCTCAGTCGTATATACACACAGTCACAGTGCAGGCATCCAGATCCCTCAGAAGGGAATTAGGTTCTTTGGTCTAGCACTCTCCAATGTATTCCCTTGACACAGAGATCTAAGAGAACTTTGAGATAGCAGTTGTATCCAGTCAGGCTCTGTGGCAAGCTAGTCCCAAATGCCAAGAACATGGATGTTTAGAAGTCTCATGGGGAAATAAAAGCACTGGTCCCACAGAAACCCACTAAAGTGTACACATTTTCACTTCTTTCTTCCAGATAAGAAAATAGTAAAAAAAGAAAACAAAATAGTACTAATTTTTATTAAGAGTACAGCCCCAAATTGGATAAGCAAAGACAGTTTCTGGTTATGTGTTGTTGTGCACCAAGCTGTGTTTTCTTCGTATGAGCACAACTGTGTGAACAACTCTATGGTACCAATGTATCTTATTCGAAAGCACAGTGTGAAAGCAAATATATCCACTTGAAAGCATCCTTCTCCACCAAGGCAAAGTACTTAGAAGGACAAACATGTTTGTTTGGAGTAGGGCCCAGTAACTTCCAATTGTTCCCCAGTACTGAAATACTGCTGCAAATTCAACATCTAGCACTCACTTAGGAATTTTATTTTATGGTGTATCAATTTATCTCAAATCTTGTTTGCTTATCTCCTTCATGCACAGGCTTTGATGATAGTAGAATGTTCACATGAGTTGAGACTATTTTACTTTTCTCCTAGCATAGAAAAATTAAAGGTACACAATATAGCAGCTCTCTCTGCTTTACCCAGGCTTTTGCAAAACCCATTTTAGTCATAGAGGGACAATTGAAAACAACTGAGGAGACATCATTTAGACTCTGAGTTACCACAAGCACTATCAGCCTGTATAGAACTACTCTCTGGAGGAAAATTTGCTATTTTACCTGTACTGAGTACTTAGTGCTTTTAAAAGATGCACTGTGCATTCATTCAGATTACTGCAAAGTAATGATTGCCTTACGCTCAATCACTCTCAGCAGATGGCACAGTTTGAGGGGTGTCTCTTTTTTATACTCTTAGAATATTTATTGCTCTATACAATTATGAAGATTTTATGCTAAACTTTTGGTTGGTGGTAAAAACTAATATATCAGATGTTTTAAGTCCCTCTGCTTAAAGTATTTAGAAATAGATATCACTATATTTTATACTGCAATGTGTTCTGTGATTTAACCCCAGTTGATCCACTGCCTTTGTCTTCCCCCTCCCACTGGTCATCCCCTCTCTTTCTCAACCTCTTTCTCTCCTCTCTCTCTCTCTCTCCCTCCCTC
>NW_021621323.1:1184062-1191513 GCF_004785775.1 Grammomys surdaster
AAATGCTTAACTGTCTAAAAAAAATGCAGTTAGTGAGAAATTATCATGCAATTTGATTCAGTTTTATAGCATTTTAGGCACGTTTAATAATTTCTCTGGGATTTGTTGGGATAGATTGAAAACTGTGTGTTGGAGGAAGCTTATGTGCCAAATTTACATTGAGAAAGTTTAATCAAAACTGAGACCTCAGGTGTCTTTTAGCGATCTTTACATTCTTCATACAAATGCTGGTTTCCTACTTATACAAACACACCAACACTGTGAAATAGCCATGGCTTTATTTTCCTAGTGGCAAAAACATATAAAGAGACAATTATGAGATATCCAGTTGGAACAGATAGCACATTTTATATTCATGGATAAAAATAATGCTGAAACTGAATGGAACTGACATAGAAAATCATTTCATTATGAAAGCTCGTGTTCTGACCTGTTATACTTGGTACCTCATCATTTATCCATTTATCCATGTGAAAATTCCAAAACATCTTTTTCTCCTTCAACTTCACATTTTCCAATAAGCTATCAGCACCAGTGATATCCCATACATTTTGTCCATTAATTACTTTTAATAAATTTAAAAAAAATCAATAAAACTATTCATTTTATATCTGATCACTGCTCCATCTCAGTCATCCTCCCAGAGTGCCAGAGTCTCTCTCTCTCTCTCTCTCTCTCTCTCTCTCTCTCTCCTAAACACTGATTATATCAGCTGAGAAATTTATAAAAAATAATATTGGTACTTTCTGGCTTCAATGTCATCCATACCCTTCTGCTACCTTAACAGTTCAAATAGACTAGTTCAGCAGAGTAAATAAAGCCTTTATGATTCAGCGTAGACCTTTCCTTCCCTCTCTGTATGTTCTACTCCAGGTTGTCCAAATCAATTTCTGTTTCATAGTTGCACCAGGTTTCTCCTTGTTCCATTTTTCTTCTTTTCCCTTCAAACTTTCTTCCTTTCTGTCTCCCTCTTTTTGCTTTTTCTTTTCTTTTCTATTGTATCATCTCTAGAAATAATGGGTCCCTTCTCCATCCTTCCCTGGTACACTGACACTTACAAAGTTGTGCACTTACTCTTTGCCAAAGTTGTGTACAATTTACCCACCAAAGCAATATTTTCAAAATATTCTTATTCCCAAAGCTGTGGAACTCCATTCTAAATTACCATATCCTTATGATATGCTAATTTATCAGTTGTGAAGCCTTCATAACTGTTTCTATTGCTGATTTCTTCATCTGTCTCAAACAGCTTTGAACTTCTTCAGAGCAAGGATTAGTTTTGCAAATTTTATGACCTTTATTTTAATTCTGTATCTGTAACATATTCAGGGGACAGCAAACATTTAAAAAGCATGCTGCATTTTATTGATGATTAATATAAAAGAGGCTTGAACATAAGTGTAAATGTCAAGAGCTTGTGTTAGGATTTTCCAAAGAAATGAACATAATCTTCTCAGAACTGATTACCTTTATAATCCTTTATAGTTATCTCTATAACTAGTCACATGATTATAACCGCTATTCATAAATAGCTTCTTCCATACAAAACCACACCCCACTTTCCTTTTGAAATCATATCATATGGTCATGCCTGCTGACTTGAGGGAATGTAACAAGCTTTCCGTCCTGAAAGAAGTTGTGTACTCTTCAGAACATTGTAATATAGACTCAAAAGATTTCACTGAAAATCTCACTGACCATAATTATGAGGTATGCTAACACTGAGGCAGATAAGCATAAGTAGTAACTTAACAGTTTGCGACACCTCCCACTTTGATTTGGGCTATACACACCTATTTTCTAATGAGGCATGTAGGATCCAGAAACTTTTACTTGCAAGCACTACACACATATCTTTCTGAATACAATCTGCCTACTGAACTGTTAGCAACGCAGGACCTCTACTTGCATGAAGTGACATCAATAACTGATTCTAACAATAGAAATAAGTTGCCCTTCTTAGCTCTCCCTTTACAATGCACAATTCTGTTCAAACATATCTGCAACACATTTAGGAATGATGGACAATGGCCTAATCTAGCCCATACAGGTTTTGGGTGCGTATACAATATGTAAAGAAAACTGAATTTTAAAGTGAACTTTTAGATTTATATCTCCTATTTACCCTCTTATGCTTGTGCATAATTGAGAACACTTATGGTTAAAATCACATGCATTATTGGAAGTAACACGCTAAGTCAAGAAAAGATTGTATAATTTGAAATCTATGAATCAAAATACTATCCACCAACCTTATACCTTTAGTAACCAAACTCCTCTTTCTCTTGAACTCTGTAACACAAAGCTCAAAATAAAATGGAAGGGTTGAGTACTCTCGCTCACATGGTATACTGTCAAACTTGACAGTATACTTTAAAGTAAACTTTAAATAAAGCTCTTTTACTATTTTTCAATACATATAGGCCTATTCCTGGTAGTTGAAATTGCCAGATTTTTTGGCTTCTTATTTACAGAATTGAAAATGAAAATCTTACCTATTTAGAAAAAAAAACCAAGAAAACAATATTTAGAGTAAAGCTATACATTGTACAGATTCTACATGGATACATTTCTAAGACTGACAGCAGGTCGAGAGAGAGAGAGAGAGAGAGAGAGAGAGAGAGAGAGAGAGAGAGAGAATCCAACGGTCCTAGGATGCAGCTTTCTTTTGATGAAGTCTAAAGGGAAGAAGGGTAGTTACTAGTTACTACAGGCATAGTTTGTGTGGTTCTCTATTTTGACTGCTAGATTAGGCTATGCAATCCCGTCCCCACGCATAGCATATTTTTCTTCCCATAATGCACCTGATTGTAATTATATTCACACCCAATTTTACACAGGTAAAAGATGGTAATCAGGAGATTCACACTTAAAGGTTAATAGAGAACACAATTTTGTCTTAATGCACGTGCATGAAATCCTAAGTCAGGTCAAGCAGTCTTCCTTCTATTCCTTATACTAAGATACTTCAGAAACACACTTGAATATAAACTGTCTAAATTTGATTGTTATCAGGGTACAGTGTTTAATGATAGTAGTATATGCAGCTTAACATGGTATAGAAAGCCAAGAGATTACTGAGGTTGTTAGGTGAATGTTTTAGAGGAGAATCTATGTGTATATTATGTATGGCTGAAGGAAGTTGGTTTCCAAGTGCATTATTACAAGAGGGTTATGCAAAACCCCCAACCAATTTTGGTTCCAAGCCAAACCAGCTCTGATGCTTGCCTGCCACAAGCTTTATTTTGGTCCGTTGAATAGGAAGCCAAGTACCTGGTAACACCTGGCCCAGTAACAGAGGCGAATGTTGTAAAGGAGGCTGTAACTGGTAATGAGAAACAATCTGCTTTGCATAGGCAAAATAGAATATTTGCCACAAAGACAAGACCTCACCTACCAGAACCTCTAATTAGTGAAAATAGAAACTCATCTGAAGAGAGGAGAGCCTGAGCTGAGAGTGCAGCTTAAGAGATTTCGTGTTCCTTTAAAAGAAATGCTAAGAAAAGTGTTTCCCTAGGGTCAGCACAGAGAAATTGAAGTAATTGTGATCTAAGGGAGACAAGATCCATAGTGAGCAGAGAGTACCACTTGACAGCATCATCCATTCCTTGTGGTTTTTGTAGGTTTCCTAAATGTAAGATGGAGGGAGACCACAGAGTTTTGCATTATGGATTCAGAGAACTACTGAGAACAGCAGTGTGTGTTTGTACGGCAGTGTTGGATTCTCTGCAAGGGATTGCTGACAGACGACACTGCATGCAGCTGTAAAGGTGAAATCTCAGAAGCAAAGGATACCCTAGGGTGCTAGATGTGACAGAATGGCTATAGAAGGCAAGCACGATGTAGAAATGACACAGAGTGAATTGTGTGGTTCAGGCAGCAGAACTGGAGGGTCAAATCTACTCAATTCCTTTGGAGCAAAGGTGATCCCATAGTGAATCTGAGATGCTAGGCATGGAGATACAGGATTTGATGGCTATCCTGCTGGCCGTTGTGTCTTTTGAGTTGATCATTCTTTCTTACACCCATTGTATGTGCTTGGAAAAGGAATGTTTAATCTGTACCATTATGTGTTGAAAATATGTAACTTCTTTTTATTCTTTAATCCATTTTTACAATCCAGTCTTCATACTCCTCCTGGTCTGCTTCCTGAACACTCCCTACCCCATACCTCCTCAATCAATCTCCAAGAGGATGTTCCCATGCCCCCCCACCCTCTCCAGGCCTCTCCACTTGCTGGGTCCTCAAGTCTCTCAAGGATTAGGTGCATCTTCTCTCACTGAGGCCAGATCAGGCAGTCTCTGCTGCATATGTGTTGGAGGCCTCATGTCACCTGGTGTATGCTGCCTGGTTGGTGGCTCGGTATCTGAGAGATCTCAGAGGTCCAGGTCAGTTGAGACTGCTGGTCTTCCCATGGAGCTTTCCTCCTCCTCAGCCTCTTCCAGTTTTCCCCAGTTCAACCACAGGAGTCCTCAGCTTCTGTCCACTGGCTGTGTGGTAGTATCTGCATCTGACTGTTTCAGCTGCTTGTTGGGCGTCTCAGAGGGCAGCCATTTATATTAGTTCACTGTCAAGGCATATCCTTGAATTTCAGATGAAATTTAACCTTTTAAACAGTTGGAGTTGTTAAGATTTGGGGGACTTATGAAATTCATTTGAGTGCAAAAGTTGCTTTAAAAAATGACTGTGAAATTATTGGTATACTGGTTAAATAGTCAAAAATGGTGCACTTACACACCAGGCTGACAAGGGTAAAGTTGTGATGGTTGTTGCTGTCAACACTGTCTGAAATTGTCTATGAGCTCTCTATGAGAGTTTTTAAAGATAGATAAGCTTGTGAGTACTCCAAACATACCTGTGAGTATTTTCATTGAAAATTAAGTGATTCAAGTTCATTGAACTGGGAATACCCACTCTAACTATGCGTGGAAGCATCCCCTAGGTGTGGGTCTTGAAATGCGTAAGGAGAAAGCCAGTGAAGCATTAGGAATCATCTCTCTCTGCTTCCAGATTGCTTAAGAAATGTGATCCACAGATTCAAGTTACAATCTCTAGGAATCCCTGCAGTGACGTACTGTGATCTCAAACTGTGAGCCAGAATAAATATTTCATGCTTAATTTTCAGCATTAAGGAATACTGAGCGCAGAAGAAATAGTCTTCCCTGGGGAATAGCATACCCATTTGCTATCTGATACCTAATGATCATCACTAAAACCATAATGTTTTACACAAAAAGGAAACCTAGCTAAAGCAGCCACTAAATTCATTTGTCAAGATTTTACTTCCATTCTGAAAGTCTCTCAATCTTAAAACCATCTATCTGTAGTTAGGTTTCACTACACAAATACTCAGGAGCTTGAGGGGCAAGGATATTGAGACAAAAGAAGTGAGTGAATTGTGTGGACCAGGTGCTCTGCTGCACTTTTTACTATGATATATATTTGCTAATATTTTTGGTATGAGTGATGGTGCATAAGATACTCTTATGGCAGACAAATAATTTACACCATGGATGATAGTTTTGGCAAAAACAAAGGGTGTAGTAGGAAAATTTATTATCTAGAATGACTGGTTTTTTTTTCCAGTAAGAAAAAATGTAGTGCCTTTTTGGACAGAAGAGATCTAATATAATTAGCCTACCCTGGCTGAGTTAGAACATTGAACTGAGATGCTGTGGGAAATCAAGGATCTGCAGTATTTCAAGGTCTTTTTCATTTCTCATTCTAAATTTGAATTGTATGCATTCTTTATTTATTCTTTATTTATTTCTTTTACTTTTGAGATAATATAGTAAAATCATTTCCCCTTACTTTCTTTCTTCCAAATCTTTCAATATATCCCTCTTGCTCTCTTTCAAATTCATAACCCCTTTTTAATTAATTATTACATTATATATGTGTGTATTATATTCCTTAATATAACATATTCAGCCTGTATAATATAAAATCTATCTATCTATCTATCTATCTATCTATCTATCTATCTATCTATCTACCTATCTATCTATCATCTATCTATCTATCTATCTATCTATCTTTCTTTCTTTCTTTCTTTACATATAAGTGCTGATTATTAGATGTCAACAAGTGGGTATGTGTTTCCCCAGGGAAGACTATTTCTCCTGCATTCTTTTTAATTGCCTGTAGTTCTCCATAGTACTTAGCCTGCCCCACCTCCATCTTTTCCCTTTCAAGTTCTTGATGATAGCATTAATTACTGGCATTCTGTGACTTTGCTGTTGATATTGGTCTACTGTTTCTCTGGGTAGTGACAGCTTTCCTGGACTCCATAGTTTTCCCCAGTGTGGGGATTCTGTCAGATGATAAGTATATTTCTTCCTATTTTGAATTCTAGAGATAGAAAGTAACCCAAGGCTGTGTTTAGGATACAAGAACACACTTTGAGTTGGGTCTGAACTATCACTACATTATCTGACTGTCATAGGTTCACAAGCTCCTAAACTGAGTAGTATATCATGATGAGATTTTGAGTCTTGTGAAATTTTTGCCAATTCAGAGGACATGTCCAGTGTTCTATGAAATACCTGGATTTGTTTCTTTGTTTATTTTTGAGACAAAATTTTATTGAGTATCTCGAATACTGGCTTTGAATTAATAACCCTCTTGCCCCAACCTCCAGAGTATTGGAAGTACAATTATATACCAACAATCTTGTTATTATTTCCTTTTGCTTAGCTCTGAAGTTCTAGGAAAACTGCAAAATAGTTGCAGGTCTCTTTGGAGCAAATGACTAAAAAGACTGACAGTACAGAATTGTACATAATACATCCAACCTACATAAATTAAAAAAAAAATGTCTTTATCAGTTTCCCAAACTGGGACTTTACTGCAGGACTATGATTTCCTGCTTTTTATGGTCAAGGTTAGACCTGTGACCATTTGATCTGCAACATTTCCATTGATGCACATCTAGTTAGATTTAAGAAAGTTCTGATCGGGTTCACTTCTGGCCAATAGCATAAGTCTGAAAGTCGAGAGTAATAAGATTCCTGCTTTGACTCTGTATCCATTATCATAACTAGACCCACAATACCTATGGCGGTTGCACCTCTGCTGGAACTAATTATTTGTGACTGCTCGGATTCAATACTTGTATTTTTATTTTAGTCAGCAATCACACTTGTGTGACTGCAGTTTAACGAGGGGGGAAAAATCTGGCCTACAGAAACGAACTGTTTCCTTATTCCATCCTATGCTTCTCAAACATAGTACTCAGCTTCTGGACCAATGACTTTCTTTCTCTCTCCCTCTCCCTCTCCCTCTCTCTTCCTCTCTCCCTCTCCACTTCCCTTTCTCTCTCCTTCTTTCTCTCTATCTCCTCCCACTTTCCCCTTCCACGCTCCACTCCCTCTCCCTTTCTCCTCTCTTTCTCCTCCTCTTCTCCTCTCTCTCTCTCTCTCTCTCTCTCTCTCTCTCTCTCTCTCTCTCTC
>NW_021621323.1:1191523-1256389 GCF_004785775.1 Grammomys surdaster
TCTCTCTCTCTCTCTCTCTCTCTCTCTCTCTCTCTCTCTCTCTCTCTGTGTGTGTGTGTGTGTGTAGAAATGTAATACAAAGTAGCATCAGTTCACATAATTATGAAGGTTGAGTATTCCCATATCTTGCCATCCGTAAGCTAGACACCTAGAAAATCAGCTGTACTCCTTGTCCATAAACAACTGTGGAAGGCATGCCTTTGGACTGAATGAAATGATTCATAACCAAGCGTGTACAAGATGGGTTCTTTGCTAATTATCCCATTACATGGGGAATTCTGCAAGATGCATTCTAATGGTTTCATGATAACTCAAGTGATTGATGGAAATTGATAAAAAAGAATAAACATTTTAAGAGAAAATTAAGGAAATGCAAATACCTTAAAAGCAAAAGTAAATTCTCCTCATTGAAAGTTACATGTTGAAAAGACTCAAAAATGAATCAGTTTAAACATACTAAGCCTCAACAAGAAAGCCTTTGTTGCTTCTCAAGCAATACAATGATAAGCAAACTGGGATGACTATGTTCTTCTCTCGGGCCTGCACAAACAACAGAGAATACAGAAGAGAATTACTTGACATCTTTAGTGGGGGTTTACCATGGGCTGTAGACTGTGAACCTCACCCAGGTCAGCTGGCCCAGGACCATATGGAAAGCTCTGTATGTGACATTTTATGCAAAGGCCAAAGGAGCATACCTTTGTCTCACTTTTCATTGGTGAAATTAGTTATTTGGCTTTACTGATGCTCAAAGTAAGCATGCAAGGACATTGAAGATCTGTAACCGGAAAGATCCTGATGTGAGGCTGATCAGTGCTATTGTACTTGGGAATGATCAAATGTCACTATTAGATAAGTGGCATCATGTAAAAAGATTAACTGAAGTTCTCAGCTTATCAATTCTCTTCTCTATTCTTAGCAGTTTAGTATTATGCAAAATTATATATAACAGGGAAAGGTTAATGTCTTCAGGATGAAAGGTGGTTTTAACATGGAGATAGGCCTTACTATAAAGTAAATAAATTAAGCCAATACTTCAGGGATTATTACAATCCCATGTTTTATAAGTGAATAATTTCCCCTAGGTTTTGCAAATAAAAATTCAATTAAGTCCTCTAGAAATAGAATTGCAGATGGTCCAAATTAAAATGTATGGAGGTGGGTGAATCCAACATGTTGAGTCAGTTCTATAAATAAATATACAGTTTTCTTTTTACAGGCTTTTAAGTGTGTATTTTCCTGCTCATCTTTTTTTGGATTGTCTTTATTTTTTGATGTGTAGGCATTCTTAGGCTTGTAACCAGGAAACTGTAAGAAAACAAAAACGACCTCAATCGTGCATTATAGCAATGTGTTAGATATAAGATTAGAGATAATGAGAGCTGATTTTCAATATTTTTTTAGGAAAATGATCATAGTCAAACCTGAAAATTATCACTCACAATATGCCTTAGCAAATGCTCTCACTAGCTCTTGCAGGGAGTATACCGTCTTTAAGTTGCATAAATGATAACTCCTATGAAGTGATCATTTGGGTCAAGTAATTGTGAAGCATCTTTCTACATTGCCTGCACTAATTTCTAGTTGGGAAGAATGCAAAGGGTTCATGAAGTAAATTAACTGTCATTTCCTGAACCCATCCTAGACAAAAACCACTGTTTATTGCATGGAGTTTGAGTGTATAGAACTTTAGCTGTACAAATGTAAGAGACAGGAGGAACTGTAGGGAACAGTGCTGTCCCCTCCCTGTTCTGAGCCCTACTTGGTTGCACTCCCCTCTACTCTCATTTGTCCTGTAATTATTACTTAGTGTGGGGATGTCCAGAGTTGGAATGTTCCCATTCAGTGTGTCTCTAGACGTCTTAGCTCAGAGGAGCAAGGAGCTCTACAAAGCAAAACATTAGTTCTTTACATCTTTCCTGTAGAAATGTCAGTTAAATACCTTGGCCAAACATGGGGTGGAAGAGAAGACATCTTCTTCAGTATCTAAAACACTTGCTCATTTCCTGGATTGGTACAAACTAAGATACAGGTTGACAAAAGGAGCTTGTAGACATCCCCCTAAGCATGAAGAACAAAAATCCCTTATTAGTATGTGATCATAAGTGGCTGATGATTCTTAAGGTAGGGGAAACATTAATCTCAATCGTTAATTGTTGAGAGTTATCAAATAAGGACCTTGATGTTGATAAAGTGGAACTGACCTTGATTGTTTAAAAGAATCAGTGCAGGATCTTCCTAATAAATAATGCTTTACTGTTTTATTGTAAGCTCTCTGAAAGGAAAGAAATAAGCTTGGCTTTCACTTATATTTGAGCTGGAAGAACTGTTACAAAGAAAAGTATCATTTTTAAATGGATTTGGGAATGAGAGCTAGCTCATGCTGAATTCTCACACGGACTTCTATAATTATCATCATCATCATCATCATCATCATCCTGGAACAACATACATATTTTAAGTATCTATATATTTATACAAAAATCCTTGTGTGTAAATGTATAGTTATTTGATTATTCAGATAACAAATTAATATAGCTGATACTTAACACAGATGGCCTAAACACCACACAATATTTTTGACTTTTATTTTTCTCCTTAGAACTGGCAAACCACCGTTGGTTGTCACAGACTTAACTGGGCTCTAATTACTCAGTTTTGATGAGGAAGTATGAAATTAAATGAAGATGACTTTTTAGTTCATTTGTTTTAATTTAAAAAGAGTTAGACCTCATTGTTGAGCTCAAGGTGAACTTGTTATTGACACAGATATGAGGAGTTCATGCTACTATGTCTCTGTTAATTAAGTCATCCCCGGGAACCATGCGTCCAAGAAAAAAAGAAATTTGACTTGAAATACAAGAAGACAGAGAGAAGGACACATGGAGCCAATGTCCGAAGGAGGCCATGGTATGTTCAGAATTGGGCACTGACTAGGGAAACAATGGCATAATTCAATAGCACTACTCCGTGGAGAAAGCATGAAGTGAGGCTTCATGGGATTTCTCACTTATATTAATCCTTTTATTTACCTTAGTGTGAGCTGCTACTTCTGTCTATTAACTTTCAAAGAAAATTTTCCAATAATTTTCAGTATTTGTTTATTTTTATAAGTTTTATTTTAAAAGAAATGTCAGTGAAAGGCAACACAAATTTTAAAGGAAATAACTCACATGAGCTGTTCTGAAAAGGTTTTTAGATATATTAAAGTAAAAAGACAAGGAGAGATACAAAATTTTTCCAAGAAGCCCTAAATCCTTGGAATGTTTCTCTGGAAACACTAATCTCAAGACAAATATTCTCCATTGGACCATTAAATTTTCAGTAATAAAATGAGTTAAAGAGAAAAATGTATGTATTTACATTTTAATGTATCCATTATATACACATGATCTTAAGTACTTCATTATGATTACATATGAAAATTTGTAACAGCAATGGCATAAATGATCATCGATTAGACTAGCAGATTCCCTTATTGAAAAATTATTGTTCTCTCTGGTGTGTTTTCCAATTATTTCTTCATTACTGTTTAAGTCAGTCAACCACAGGTCTTGAAGAATGCACGAGAAAAAGTGACCCATGGTCTGACAAGTTAGTATATAGAGTTCTTTGGAGATATTAAACCTAATCTTTCTTTTATTCAGTTTAAATTTGATGAGTTGAAAAGTTTCATTATTAACATACTTATCACCATATTTATCAAGGGAAATTATAATTCAAAGAACATTCTATTTTCTTTTCTATTTTAGTAATTACATGTAGCAATACGTGTCATTTTTACTGTCATGGGTTGGTTTCAAAACGTGTCCTAAGCTTATTAGTCATGCTTTGCAATTTGGTGACAAGATTCACTTTATTATAAATAATCAGTGCTTGATACCATGTACCCGTTGCACTATGAAACTGATCTTTATCTTGGAAATCTGTAAGGTCTTGAGTTTCACAAGCCCATGGGCTAGGAGGTTTTAAGGATTTTAGAATTAAATCTTATTCAGGCTTTGTCTGAATGTAGTAAGCAAACCATTAATAGCATAGAGATAGCCACCTGGATTAAACCAAACCTATCCTTGCACAGAAACTCTTCTAGAAAGATGATTCATAGTCAGGCTTTCAAAGATTGAACCAGTTTATCCCTGCTGTTAAATTGCTTTAGATTATCTCTCATATCAGGCATAATTTTATCGATCGCTCTGTGGGACGGTCCACAATAATTGCTTATGTTTATACGCTCATTATTTTAGAATTTTTTTTCTCTGTGTTCTTGCTCCTTGGATGGTTTCTGGGTGGTTTTGAGTGCCACAGTTAAGGAGAACTGAGAATGAAATTGGAGCATACACTGAAATTTAGAACAATTTCCTCAGAAATAGAAACAGAAGAACTTGGAGCAGAGTCTTGCAACTTGGATCTTCACTGTTTTTCATTTTTCAGTCTTAAGTGCATAACTATGTTGAAATTATATCTTTATTTTAAATAAACATTATATATATATATAAAATATGTACTTATATATATATATTTGGAAGGAGATAAATCAATTCTAGAAACTATCTTTAATTATGATTAACTCTCTCTTCCCATGAGTTGGTTAAATTTGTGACAGAGTACTTTTCATCTTTTCTGCTCATGAATATTAATAGATCATGGAATATATCCGATCATAATTATGAAGTTCTTATTAGTATTGTTAATAATGCTAATAGTACTAAATAATAAAGTATACTTTGTGACACTTATGTATGATATAAGCGAATTAAGATAAATATAATTGATAGCAATTAATGTGTCAGTCCAGTCAACATTATACTGGTATATTGCACTATGTTAAATGTTGAGTCCTTCTATTTTAGAGGATGCTCAAATCCCACAAGCTCATACTGAGAACTGTCCCTCTAGCTCTTGGACACTTAGACTCTGACACCATTTTAATGTATCTTTCTTGGAGGTTGGCTTCAGTTGAGAATAAAGGCAATGTCAAAGTTACTCCCTTTTGGAGGGAGAACCTATGCTTTGGTAACTGAGCAGTGGTAAGATTCAAAAGCAGCTTTCCTGTTCCAATGTTGGGAAGCTCAGAGAAGTCCACAATAACCAGAACCAGCTAAGATGCTCTTTATCAAGTTTATTTGTTTTTATTGCCTGTCAGCGATGCTGTGGAAAGAGTTCCCCAGTTAACTCCCTGGGTTCAGATCTATGACTTCCCATTATTCATCCCTGGACCCCTCACCAGGAACCCTATACTGCTGATTTACTTTTCGTTTTTTTTTTTTTTTTTATGTAGCAGTGAAATAGCTGGAATAATATCATGGATTACAAAGATTTAATATAGAGTTCAGAAATTTATACTCTGTCTGTAGAATTTAAGGTAAAGCATTAGTTTTCTACCAATGGTTGTTAATATATACAGCTATTTTCTTCTCACTACAAGGCTATGTTGCTGTAGACACAAATGCTATTTTCTTTTTCTCACTTACAAACAAAAATTTGTTAACAAAATACTTGGCAGAGCTACAGGTCAATATCCACTTGTTTCCATACATTGATTTTTTTTATATAATAAAAATTATAGCAAAATACAAAACATCAAAATACTTAATGCTAAAAGGGTTGATTCTCTGGAAACAATATCAAGGTTCTAACACTATATATCAAATCTAATAATCCTCAGAACACAGTTGTAAAATAATGTAGTTCTATTTTATTAAGATCTAATCCACCAAAATGAAGGTAGAGTTAAGAAAGTTAGTATAAAGTACAAAAGACTATTTATAAAATACGAATTATAATTTTATTACAACATTTCTATGTATTTCTCACTCTGATCACTTCTTCCTTGGTTACTCGCATTGCATTTCTCCTTCGGTGGGTTAAGAAGGCTGGCCTATAAAGGAAGCATGTTTCTGGTAGGAGACTGGTTAGAAGACCATAGCTTCATTTCTCTCTGTCTTGGCTGGTCTTGTAAAGCAGCAGCTTCCCCTCTGAGAAGCCAGTCTCAACCTTCTTTGCTTTGCTTTGACTTCTGCATTACTGTTCATATCCTAAGACCAGCAGAGGTATCTGCTTTGCAATGTTAATTTCTTTTTCCTGTTTTATTTCTTTGTTTTGTTTGTTGAGTCAGTGTTGGGTTAGGTAACTTGCTGCTAGTCTGGCACTCATAGCATAAACCAAGCTGGCCTCAAAATACACCATTTCTTCTGCCTTTATCTCTAGAGTGTTAGGATTGTGGGAGGAGCTACCATGCCTAATAGCTGTATTTGCAATTCCTGTTCTCCTCACTATTCCCCTTGGAAACACTTCTTTTTTGTTAGTATGCATTACAGTCCCTGATGGTTTTTGGTTAAATGTGTAGGCTGTATCATTGGTGTACCTGAAACTCTGTAAGTATCTCAACTATGCTCCTGCTTTTGCAGCAACACAGCATAATCTCTGACTAATACCAAGGGACTGCTTGGCATATAAGAAAAGAAGATTCTTAAAACTATCCACATGTTGTAAAACTGATATATGGGTTAGGTATGGATACGAAACATGTTTATGATAACATACTGTGATATTTTGAATATCACTTCCAAAGTTTTTGTGCTGGAAACAAAATCCCCAAATTTCTATAATAATGGTATTTGCCTTTGGGGATATATTTGTTATTTTTTGTTGCTATGTTAAAACCCTATGACCAAGGTGATTTATTTGGGATTATGGTTGTAGAGGGACACCTGTGCCTCTTGGCAGGGAGCATGACAGTAAGTAGCAGGCATGGCAGCAGGAACAGAATCCTGAAAGTTAATAAGTACAAAGCAGAGAGAGAAATCTAAAAGCAGGGCCGTCTCTTAAGCTCACAAAGCTTGCCTTCTTCAGGGTCATTTCTCCTAAACCTATCCAGAAATAACACCAACTGGTGACAGCATGTTCAAGTGCAATAAACTATGGAGGATATTTCTTCTTCAAACCACTACAGGGTATAACTTTGATGATAATATCAGGAGGGTCACATCTCTATGATGGCATCCTTTGAAGATGAGGAAGATAAGAAAGATAACCAAAAAACTCAGGATAGCAAAAACTATTCTCAACAATAAAAGAATTTCTGGGGGAATCACCATCCCTGACCTAAAGCTGTATTACAGAGCAATAGTGATAAAAACTGTATGGTATTGATACAAAGACAGGAAGGTAGTCAATGAAATAGAATTGAAGACCGAGAAATGAACCCACACACCTATGGTCATTTGATCTTTGACAAAGGAGCTAAAACCATCCAGTGGAAAACAGACAGGATTTTCAACAAATGGTTCTGGTTCAACTGAAGGTCAGAATATAGAAAATTGCAAATCAATTCATTCTTATCTCCTTGTACAAAGCTCAAGTCCAAGTGGATCAAGGACATACACATAAAACCAGATACACTGAATCTAATAGAGAAGAAAGTGAGGAAAAGCCTCAAATACATAGGCACAGGCAAAAAGTTCCTGAACAGGACACCAATGGCTTATGCTCTAAGATCAGCAAAAGACAAATGGGATCTCATAGCATTGCAAAGTTTCTGTAAGGCAAAGGACACTGTCAATAGGACAAAATAGCAACCAACAGATTGGGAAAGAATCTTTTCCAATATTACATCTGATAGAGGGCTAATATCCAATACATACAAAGAACTCAAGAAATTAGACTCTAGACAACCAAATAACCCTATTAAAAATGGAGTACAGAGCTAAACAAAGAATTCTCAACTGAGGAAACTCGAATGACCGAGAAGCACCTAAAGAAATGTTCAACATCCTTAGTCATCAGGGAAATGCAAATCAAAACAACCCTGAGATTTCACATCACACCAGTCAGAATGGCTAAGATCAAAAATTCAGGTGACAGCAGATGCTGGCGACGATGTGGAGAAAGAGGAACACTCCTCCATTGTTGGTGGGATTGCAAGCTGGTACAACCATTCTGGAAATCAGTCTGGTGGTTCCTCAGAAAATTAGACATAGTACTACCTAAGGATCCAGGTATATCACTCTTGGGCATATACCTAGAAGATGTTCCAATATATAACAAGGACATATGCTCCACTATGTTCATAGCAGCTTTATAATAACCAGAAGCTGGAAAGAACCCAGATGTCCTTCAACAGAGGAATGGATACAGACATTTACATGATGGAGTAATATTTGGCTATTAAAAACAATGACTATATAAACTTTTAAGTAAATGGATGGAATTAGAAAATATCATCCTGAATGAAGCAACTTAATCACAAAAGAACATACATATGCACTCACTGATAAGTGGATATTAGCCCAAAAGCTCGGAATACCCAAGATACAATTCACAGATTACATGAAGCTCAAGAAGAAGGAAGACAAAAGTGTGGATGCTTCAGTCCTTCTCAAAAAGGGGAACAAAATTCTCAAGGGAGGAAATACAGAAACAAAATATGGAGAGGAGACTGAAGGAAAGGCCATACAGAGACTCATTCCCCCTCATCCCCAAGGGATCCATTTCATATACAGTCACCAAACCCTGACACTATTGTGGATGCCAAATAATGCTTGCTGACAGGAGCCAGATATAGTTGTCTACTGAGAGGCTCTTCTAGAGCCTGACAAACACAGAGGCAGATGCTCACAGCCAACCACTGGACTAAGCACAAGGTCCCCAATGGAGGAGTTAAGAGATAGAACTGAAGGAGCTGAAGGGGTTTGCAACCTCGTAGGAAGAACAATATCAACCAACCAGACCCCCGAGATCTCTCAGGAACTAAACAACCAACCAAACAGTACACATGGAGGGACCCATGGCTCCAGTTGCATTTGTAGCAAAGGATGGCCTTGTTGAACATCAATGAGAAGAGGTGCCTTGGTCCTGTGAAGGCTCAATGCCCCAGTATAGGGGAATGCCAGGTCAGGGTACAGGGAGGGTGAGGCAGGAGTGGATGCTGGGGGAGCACCGTCATAGAAGCAGGGGAAGGGGGTGGGATAGGAGGTTTCTTGAGGAGAAACCAGGAAAGAGGAGAGCATTTGAAATGTAAATAAGTAAAATAACCAATAAAATGTAAGAATAAATAAAGGGGAGATAACATGCTCTTTACTCTTTTCATCCAACAGGGTGCACACTTAAGGATATAGCATGGTCCTCCTCCTCATACACTGAGCAGATGCTAGAACTGTGTGGTGGCCTCGGATTCCACAGTCTCAAGAACTACTAAACTATAAATTATATTCTTTACATCCCTCCTTTTCATGGTTTGCTGAGATAGAAAAATAAAACTTACTAAAACACTCATCTAATGAACAGCTTATATGAGGACAGTAGGTTCTAAATGAGAACACCTAGATTACTATCTTGAGTTAAGTCTTAAAACTTAGGGAAAGAGAAAAAAACAACCAATCAAACAAACAAAACCAACTACTTCCCTATAAACAAAGCAAAAACCCCACATTTAATTTACTTATAGCATAGGGAAATTAACATCTACCTCTATATATGTATAGAATATTTTTTGAATATTCAATTTCTAGCATTCATTATATGTTTAGTTAGAGCCAGCTATTAGTAATATTTTTAGCTATGTAGCTTCTGTATTATTTGTAAAAGTTACTTGAAGATAGAATGAAAAAACCTGGTTTCTTCTTAGTTTTCTGATAATATGAAATCAGCATTTACAAATATATGATGGGACATGACACTGAATGACAAATTCATTAAAAATCTAGTTATTTATCTGCTATTACTAGAACAGTTTTAAAAAAGAAACATTTCTTTTGTGGAATATTCAAGAAGACCATAATGGCCTAAGGCACCAAATTATAGCAAATCACCACCCAGCAATTAAAAAGGCCAGAACTGACCAGTTCTTTATTAAACATTAATCTTTGGCTTCTGCTGAGTGTACCAGTGGGTTCAATGTTTGGATATCTCTGACTCACGGAAGCTCTGTGCCATGATGCTGGTTTATAAAGGAGAATTATTCTTCACGGCATTGTTTCTAACTTAAGGCTCTTATTACAAATTGAAATACACAGCTCAGTTTATGTAACTCGAAGATGCTAGTTTTTGTCACCAACACCTAAGTGACAGGAACATCATGTTTACAATGCAGAAACAATGTAGTTTGAGAACACCATGACTGTATCTTAATATTTTATATATAGTATTTCTGGCATTCTTTACTTTTACCTCTGTGTAGCCACAATAAAGCCAGTAACAAATCTATCTTACACTTTCTGTGGCTGACACTGGACACTAATGCCTGCCTTGTGAGTGTCCTGGAGGCCTGTAGCAGCAGGTGTAATTTATAGCAGTTCAAGCCAGCTAATAATTATAACTTTAATAGTTGCTGCTTATAAAACTACTATGAGATAAAGACTTCTGGGACACATATATCATATTGTACAACCTCAATACACATGCAAGGTGAACCCTGCTGCTATTACCTTCATCTCACAAATGAAATAGAATCAGATCTATGTATTATCAGATCCTAAATTCTTGGACACTGCATGGCCTGTTAAACTCTGACTCTCCTATATTCTTGTTTATTGTCATGTAATAGAGACTTAGAATATATGCGTTGCAGTTGGTACTCAGTTTTCAATCTGACTTGTAAAATTGATCTAGTTCATCCAGATGTCTAGAAACTGAAATGTTCAATGATTCAGGTACAATCATCTTATTTATTAATTTCTGCTTCTGAGACTTCTGTTTAAACATATTCTGAATGTTCACACTGGAGGAATGTTTTACATTTCCTACAATGTTATGATATGATGGGATATATTTTTTGAGCAAAGACTACACTATAATTTTCTCTCCATGCATGAGCTGAACACATCAAAGATACAGATAGAATCGAAATCAAAGGATCATCTGAGTAGAAAAGCTGGTGGCAAGCAAAAATTCAGCTCCAGTAAATGACTGGTTGATCCATCAGCCTTTTTCTTTGAAGTTTTGATCTGAAGGATAACAACACAAAGAAGCCAAGGAGAAGGAAGATATTTGCTTCAGTGTAAGCAAAACTAAATCTAAGTTGGTTAATTTCCTCCTTTCTAACTACTTCAAGGTCACAAAACTTCAGGAGAAAGGCATAGGTAGTGAACAGGACTAGCTCTCTTAGGGCTTAAGTGAAAATAGAAAATTTCTATTCGAAAGGGAGGTAAGTTAATATCAAAGGGAATGTCGCTGGGATCACTCAGGACACCAATGTCATCAGATGCTGGGATCATTAGCATACCTCAGGGCATGCTCATTTGACAAGATGCACAGAGGAATGTTTGGAATCATTTAGAATTTGCCTTATTTAAAACCATGGATCCATCCTATGTGAAGAATACTAAGGCCATTCACTTGAGAAGATTAACTAACCTGATACATGTAAGTGGAATTTAGTCCGTAACCTTGTGGCACATACTTGGCTAGAAGACAAAAGAAAATGAAAGCTACTTGCATATATTCTCTTTTTTTTAGTCAGGTACTATTTCCTGATCACAAGGACGGTTGATCAGAGGGAATACTCGTCAAGTTTTGAAGGATGCATAATAGTTTTCTAAAAATATGGCGGCAAATACAACATCAAACAGAGCTCAAGGCAGGATATGAGGTGGCAAAAAGTCAACCATTCAGAGAAACAAACTAAAAACCTCTGGAACGTTGGTCCAAAGTGGCACATATCAAGTGAATCCCAGACAGGAGTCAGCAAGGGTTTGAAAATTTAATAGACTGGTTTTTATAATTTATAGACTAATATTTGATGATTCAAGGTGAAGAATATTACAGTCTGTTTTGCATGTACCAAGGAGTCACTCAGGGATTTTTTTTTTTTTTTGTATTGATAGCAAGAGAGGTCTGGTGAGCAGGGAAGGAAAGGTTTTATAGACATTGCAATGATCATTGTTGCTCTTTCCCTACCCAGCCCTACTACCATGGAGCTTGAATTTCCAAAGCTTTCCTTCTCAAGGCTACCCAAGATCTTTAGCTTACAAAATGTCAATTCTCAACTGGATTCTCGGCCTCATGTGAGATAAAGTACCACCCACTCTAAGGCACTAATTCTTGCCCCGTTTTCCACAACCTCTCTTCGGTTTCTTTTCTAGTCCTCCAGATTCATGCTTCATAAAAATGCATTAGCATCCTATTTTGATGTAGTTGCTTCAAATTACAACCCCTACTTTTAGGTTTCTGTACATCCATCACTGTACTCTGTTTCCTTTTGCTTGAAACCAATGAATGGGTTTTAATTAACAAATTTCTGCTTTGTTACCTACTGGGAATCTCTTATGTTTCATGTTTCTGAAGGGGCTTCTTTGGTATAGATATGCACTTTTGTTTTAAAAAAATGTTTTAAATAATATGGTTTTAATTAAAATAGAACTATCTCACTTTTCCTCTGGCCTTTCTCCCTCCAAGCCCTCCTAGAGAATCTGTACTTCTTAACCATCTTCAGTAATGGCATCCACTCCAACAGAGCTCTTCTTAAACCACACACTCAATTCAAAATCCCCCCCAATCACGAGTGCAGGCTTAATTTGAGTTGCCAACCTCATTTCCTGCATACACAGTAATAAGTCTTCTAAGTGACCTCCCTGCCTCTACTTTTTCACCATTTAAAGATGTTTCCTTAGTTATTCTGAATGATATTTAGACACAAATCAGAAAATGCCACTGTCCTTTGCAAAATCCTCTGTAGTCTGTCATACTTAAAATAAAACCCAAGGTTCATGCCAAGGACAGTGTCCTACATCTCTCTCAGCAGTATCCCCCAACCTTCAAATTTTCATATGCTGCTTCAACATCAGTGGTTCCCTTTCTGCTCAACACAGTGTTTGCTTTTATCAGACATTGACATCTGTGGCTATCTCTAGATGGATTCTCTATTTTAGCTATCAGCACATCCCTCTATCTCCTTTATCTCTGACCTCTAATCAAATGAAATTTGCTTTGATATTCAGTTGCAACTACCTTATGCATTACCACTACTTAAAATTGCATCAGGTAAGTTCTTCTTCTCTGAGTATTATCTCTCTTACACAGAGGAAAATAAACTCTCTAGGAACCAGAACTTTCTCTTGTTAAGTTTTTTATTTATTATTTCCTGTGCTTATAACTCTCTAGCATACAGAATTTACACAAAGAATATTTGTTAAAACTGAATGGATGTTTTGTGTTAAGTGTTGAAATTTCAACAATTGGATTGTGAATAAGAGAGAAGAGAAAGAATGAGTCTACTTTGTGAAATTAAAGTCTGATTTACCAATGTTACAGCATATACTTTAACATAATAAAGTGAAAAACTAGACAATATGAAAAACTAGATATTATATCAAAATGATATTTCAAAGAATAAAATGATTTACTGTCCAAAGTAATGAGATGTTATAAGCAGACTTAAATTATGAACCAAATGGATTTAACAGATATATACAGAACATTTCACCCAAAAACAAATGAATATACCTTCTTCTTAGCACCTAATGGTACCTTTATCCAAAATTGACCATGTATTCAGTCACAAAACAAGCCTCAACAGATAAAAAAGATTTAAATTAAAAAATTCTTAAATGAATGATTTATGCAAAGATCTCAGAGCTTAAAGAAAACAAATTATGTAAAAGTGAGTTCATCAGGGATTGTACACTTATAGTCTGAAGTAAAGTTATACATGTTTTATAAAATTGGAATTAATAATCTGAGATGAAAATAGACTAGGGAAATTGTGAGACAAAAAATAAGTTTAAAACTTGCTATGCCTAAGTTCATTTGAACTCTTGAAAAACACATATATATTACTGATATTAATCTTAAATTAATACTGAAAAATGTTTGAGGACATCAAAATTTGAAGTAGAATTCATATTGGATAGACATACACTGTTCAGAAAGCCATCTCTAAGTTTTGTAAGGAGAATGGAACAGATAATCCCTTTTACTTTTTCCTGGAACATTCAGTGAAGATATACTGTTAAGAGTCAGCCAACTGGATTTTTGTTTTAGGAATTTGATGCCTAAACAACAATGGGTATTCCTAGAATATGAGAGGAATCAAAGTGCCAAGGTTACAAAGGCTAATTTCTATGAATAGTAGTAATCCTGTGTAGCACCAAGCAAAGGTCTACCATCCTTGGACTTTTTGATTTGTGTGTGTGTGTGTGTGTGTGTGTGTGTAAATCAAAATTATATATAGTATACATAGTATACATATAATAAAATTACACACACACATACATACACATCCACACCACACAATACACACCGACACACACATGTATATGTATGTGTATATGTATATACATATATACATATATATACTCTGGGTCTGATGTTTTGGTGGTATGTATGTCATTTCAAGACTGATTGCTCTGTACTGAACAACAAATGCTTCTCCTGCTCCCAGCAGTCATTACTTACATCTGGATTTTGGCTAGGAATCAACCACTTCAAATTTCCCCCTTCATTGATATTGCCATTTGCAGGCCTTGTTTATATAGCCATTAATCCTCTCAGCTCGAGGATGGGCAAGAGGTATGAAAGGAGTTTAAGAGACACTTGCTGAAATATCCTAGAGAGAAGAACAGGAGGGGGAATGTTATGTAATTTTATTTTAATTCAAAACATATTTTAAAGGATTTTTGAGTAAATATATATAAATGAAATATATACTTGATGTAACTAGAGTCATTAATTAACATAATGTAAGTTCCACTAAGAATGAATGACAGGAGAAATGTAAAACTGCACCTATGCACTTGTCTCTGAATAATAAACCAGATATAATAGTTGGACAACAGCCATCTTATGAGCTAAGTGGTAATGTGGAAACAGTCATTTTAGTACCAAAGTAAAAAATGATACTTTAGAAATCAGAACAGAGGGAGATTGAGACCAGAGTCCTTTGTAGTAGACTCAGCCTCAGGTGATGAGACAGAGAGACAGAAACATAGAGTGTCAGAGAGACAGAGAGATAGAAACAGACACAGAGACAGACAGACACAGAGACACAGAGACAGATACAAAGAGAGATTCTTCTGTATTTAAACTGGAAAAAGGAAGGATGAAAACCAAAGAAAAAGTAAAAAAGGAAAACTAAACAGACTTAACATTTTCAAACAATACTGGATGAAAATCCTTTCTTCTGCCATTTGACCAGTGAATAGTCAAGAGGCCATTGTCTCTTCTTACACAGCCCACTCTGGAAGCCCAGGACAAATATCAGGTGACTACTACTGCAGTCATGTCTAGCATGATATCTATAGCTCCAGGATTAAACTGAATCAGCAATATACAATGGTGTACTTGAACACTTGAATGAGATTCTTTGGCTTTCCAGAAGAGTGATCACAACTGGAGAGGACATAAAGGGCCAGGACCAAAATCAAACCAACAGAAATCCTGCTGGCAACTTGTATTAGTGACAATACTTGATCCTGAGACAAACACCCGACTAAAGCAACTTAACTGAGATGGAAGGTATATTCCATCATAATATGAAGGTCCTGATAAAGGGTGTTTGAGGCTGTTGGCCACATCACATCTGTAGTCAGGAAGCACAGAGAGTAGAATAAATATGCTTTCTCCTTTTTATGAAATTCAGGGCCCTGGTACAGAAAATTATTTCACCTTTAAAGTGGTTAGTCAAAGCTCAGTTAAGCTAATCAAAATAATTCCTACTAGGCATGGGCAAAGGCTAATCCA
This sequence comes from Grammomys surdaster, assembly GCF_004785775.1. NCBI lineage: Eukaryota > Metazoa > Chordata > Mammalia > Rodentia > Muridae > Grammomys > Grammomys surdaster. The sequence goes on from NW_021621323.1 coordinate 1,207,199, forward strand.
ATTGAGATTATCTTTGACCTGTGTGCTTAGACTCTTGGGTGATTACAGACAATGTCAGAATGACAAAGAACATCAATCATTCTGCAATCTTTTCTAGGACCTAGAGACTATACAACACATGTAGTTTAAGTACACAGTTTTTACAACATAAAGACCCCCTTCTGGATGCAGGTCAGAAGACATGAAGATCGATACAGGAAACATGAAAAATTCTAATCCAAGAAGGGGAAAGAGACATAATATCTATAACCACACACAGTAAAGTGACAGTATTAAACTGTGGTTTATGCTCCAGTGAAGGAGAACATAGAAATAATCTAGATCTGCTATTAGTTTAGTGGCTGCATTGATTCAGATAGAATGTAGCACCTATTTTAGTTTAGAAGTCTACCTGGTCTGCAGTGGTCTGTCCTTTTTCTACTTTCTTTCTCTCCTATCTCCATCTCTCCTATCTTCGAGATAGACTCTCTCAAAGAACATAGGCTACACTGTGGCTATGGATGTCCTTGCTTTAGACTCCTGAGTTCATGGATAGTTTTAGTTAGTTGAATTTGACAATCCCACACCACCAATGGTCATTCTACCTTGACCTAGACTTTCCTTAGTATTCACTTATTGTTCTCCCATTCCAATTATTTTTGTTTGGTGGGTATATTTTCCTATTTCCATTTTTAGTTTTAGTCTTCTCAAAAAGAGGAAAGAGCAAGAAACATTTTATTTATTTATTTATTTATTTATTTATTTATTTATTTATCTTTAATCTTTCTTTACAGTCAAGCCGCTACCACTTTCCTGCTCTACTCCCCTGACCACTCCCCATTCCATACCTCCTCACCAGTCTCCAAGAGGATGTCCCCATCCCTTCACTTCTACCCTACCAGATCTCCCCACTCCTCTTTTAGACAGAAACAATTCTGGGTTACAGTTTTTGACTGTGGGATGGCAACCCATCCCTCCACTTGCTGCTCTGTCCTTCCACTGGAGGAAGACTATACAAGCTCCTTCTCCCCACTGTAGGACATTTCATCTAAGATGAGTCCTTTGAGTCCTGTGCATCTCTCACGTCCCAGGACTCTCATACTTTCTAAAGGGGTCCCCAACTCCTACCTCCTGAGATTGCCTGTTTCCATTCTTTCTGGTGGCCCTCAGGGCTACAGACTTTTTCTCCTCTCAATACCTGATCTTGTTCCCCTTTCACTTCCCTGTCCCCTCATCCACTCAGGTCCTTCCCTACCCCTGCCCACCCCTCATGATTACTTTCTTCTCCTTCTCAAGTGAGATTGAAGCATCCTCACTTGGGCCCTTTGTCTTGTTAACCTTCTTGAGTTCCATGGATTGTATCCTGAGTATTCTGTATGTTTTTGGCTAATAGCCACTTATTAATGAGTACATACCATGCATGTCCTTTTGAGTCTGAGTTACTACGCTCATTTTTTTCCAGACAGGGTTTATCTATATATCCCTGGTTGTCCTGGAACTCATTCTGTAGACCAGCTGCCTCGAACTCAGAAATCCACCTGCCTCAGCCTTCCAAGTGCTGAGATTAAAGGCATGCTTGACCACTGCTGGCCCTCACTCATTTTCTAACAAAATAAAATAAAACATAATACATCATAATGAAGTTGGACAAGGCTAACTAACAGAATTGTTTTCTCTGGGATTATTGTAATAATTAATATTACTTATAATAACATTTTTATTTCTAAAAATTATTTTAACCAAGAATTTTAAGTATCCAAAAGTATATTTAACAGAGGAGCTCTGTTTTGACCAAATCCACTCTCATTCCCTCTCCTCCAACCCCTCTCCTGCCATCACTTTCTCCTCCAAACCTCATTTGCTCTTAAGTAACTCTCTAAGTACGTTTAGTATTGTACTCCAATTATTTTATTTCATTACTACATTTAAAATATAAATTTTATGATATTATTATTATTTATTGAAAGTTATTCAATAAAAGTTATTGAAAAATAACTAAAGTTATTGAAATTGAAGGTATTTGTTGTTATTAATGGGATGTTACTTTATTTTCATAGTAGGCCTATTCATCAGTTGTATAGTTCCTCAATTTTTGGCATTCTCCTTTTTCAGTGATAACCACAGATTGTGCATTTCTGTATTTGTCAGGTTTCTGCTGTTGTGAAAAAAAGGAAAAATAAATAAAAATTGTCCTTTTTCAGTGATAACCACAGATTGTGCATTTCTGTATTTGTCAGGTTTCTGCTGTTGTGAAAAAAAAAGAAAAATAAATAAAAATTGCAGTAATTAAAAACAATTTCAGAGGAAAGACTTTTTTTTTTTTATGTACAAATCACAACCATCATTGAGGAAAGTTAATCTGGAGAGAGAAACCAAAGCAGAAACCATTCAGGGGTGTTGCTCACTGTGTTGTTCCACATATCTTGCATAACCTGCTTTATTATACAATATCCATCCTTTTCAGTGATGGTGACACACAGAGTTATATGGATCTTCTTACCTTAACGATTAATCATGAAAATGCCCTGTATTCTTGCCTATAAACAGTCAGACGGAACTAATTGATAATTGAGATTCTTTTACTAGATAATTTTATTCTGTGTCAACAGAGAGGAAAAAGAAGAGGGGGAGGAGGTGGTACAGGACTAGGAAGAAGAAGAGGATGAGGACAAGATGAGGAGATCGGAGGAGGAAGAAGAGGAAGAAGAGGAGAAGAAAGAGGAGAAGGAGGAGGATGATATCCAAATTTATCTGAGAATGTAAATAAAGACCCAGGTTTGGTTCTAATCATGCATCAAGGCAGTTCATAGCTGTCAAAACCTCCAGTTCCCCTGTTTCTAATGCGTTCTCTTCTTCTCCTCAGGCAACAACACATATATGTGTAAGTACAGACAACAAGTACACACACACACACACACACACACACACACTAAAACATAAAAGTCTAGACAGTGATCTGGTCCCAAAGTCACAAATCCTAACACTGAAACACAAGATACTAATATTAAAATTTTGAAAATTGAAATTCCAGTAAGTCGAACAAAAATCTCAATAGGCATTTCATTAACAGACAGGAGGAAGCTTAAGAAGGATTATTAGGACGCGACAGCAAAATATATTAATTATAAGATACAGATAATAGTAACAATAAATCAATAAGAAAACATTATCGCAACATACAGAATGTTCCAAAACTAGGATAGATCCAAACTTATGGATCCTGGGGTAGAAGAAGGACAAGACATACAACAAAATGGCATAAAAATATATTGAATAAAATTCTAGAAAAGAATTTAAAATCAGGAAAAAAGAGGTGAGTCAAATATGAGCTGTGTTTAGAATGCCAGGGAAATGTTACGCAAATGAACCCTTCAGGGCACATGGATTAAGTGATAAGTAAACAGAACACAATATGAGTATGGAAATCACAAGGAGAGAAGCTGCAAAGCATGCATAAAAGCACACCCGTCAGTAACAGTAGAGTTCTTAACAGAATCTATGAAAGCTGAGGGGCCATGGAATTATGTATTTCGAGTTCTGAAAAAGAAAGAAAGAAATTTCAAATTGACATTAAAGGATATATTAGAATTTTACTTCATTATTGAGGAGAAAAGAAAAAGCATCCTATGATAAAGAAAACCTAAAAGAATCATGACCATTAAGAGACTATGATGTCTATACTAGAAAATGTAAGTAAAGAACAATTCTAGAAATGTGCAATGAAATTGGCCTTAAATGCTGCAATGATTTTACATAGGTGATGATGAGTATGTAGAGGAGAAAAAACATTAAATAATCCTATTAGAAAGTATCTTCTGGAATTCTTTCAAATGCATTTGACCACAGAAAGAAAAGACTTCTAACAATGAAATTTGTTAAACTTTAAAAGAGAAAGGAAGACGATACAAGAAGGTAGAAAGTGCCCCATGTTGGTCAGAAGAATTAAAATAATTTAAATTTCCATATTATATAAAAGGATATATAGATTCAATGAAATCCCATCAAAGTTCTAATGATGTTATTCCCAGAAACAAAAATATCATTCCTACAATACATGTGGAAACATAAAAGACTTCAGAGCATCCCACCAACCCTGAACAAAATGATTGATGTTGGAGATATCATAGTTTCAGTTTCAAGTCATACTCGAGAGACAAATAAATAAAAAAAGACACAAAGATCAATGCATTACAAAAGAAGAATTTTATATCAATTCATATGGTTATATTCATATTTTTACAGTGGTAGTAAAAATATGCATTGAAGAAAAGATAGCATTCAATATTTAGTTCTGAGAAAATAACATCCATACATAGAAGAATGAAACTAGATCTCATTTCTAAGCCTGTATAAATAAATTTGAAGTAGATCGCACATAATGTACTACAGAAGTTCTAAAACCATAGGAAATATCCTTCGATGTACATGCATTGGGCTTTCTATAAGGGATATAAGATCCTAGGAAATAAAAAACAATAATTGACAAATGAGATTATATTAATCTAAGTAACTCTGCATAGCAAAAATATAATTCAGCAAAGAGATGACCTACAGAATGGGAGAAAAAGTTTTACTAGCCATCTGAGAGTGGATGCACCTCAGAAATATCAAGATTCTTAAATATTAATACCTAAATCTCCAAAAGTTCAGCATATTGACATCAATAGTTTTCAAAAGATGAAATTTAGATCCTTAATAAATACACTAATCGTATTGAACATCTTTAGTAATCAAGAAAAGACAAATTAAAACCACACTGAAATTCTATTGCAACCCTAGTTAGAACAGGTCTCATTAAAAATTATAAAAATTGTTTCTTGGTGGTAGTGAAGCATACCTTTAATCCCAAAACTCAGAAGGGGGATGCAAAAGCAGGAAGATCTCTGAGTTTGCGACCAGCCTGATCTACAGAACAACTTCCAGGATACCCTGGGATACACAGAGAAAACTTATCTCAAGGAAAAAACACAAAATCAAACAACCAAAAATGTAAGCAACCAAACAAACAAACAAACCAAAAGACAAACTATAACAAATATTGTCAAGGATGCAAAGAAAAGAGGATCTTTATATTCTAGTAGTAAAAATGGAATTGATTCTATGTCCTATGGAAATCAGCATAAAATTTCACAAATCACTGAAAAAAAAACTCTTACATGTCTAGCTATACTGTGGTGCATCTGGAGGTCTCAGTAAGTGCATTACAGAGACGCTTCCCTATCCATGTTTATTGCCACACCACATAGAGTAGCTGTACTATATAATGAGTCTATGTATATATCAACAGATGAAGAAAATGAAGAAATATATATATATATATATATATATATGGATTTTTTTGTTTGTAAACTGCAATGAAGTTATCCCATTAACAGAAAAATGAGCGTAACTAGAGCTCATCTATTGAAGCGAAATAAACTAGACTCAGAAAGAGAGGTATTTTTATTTATTTATTTATTTATTTATTTATTTATTTATTTTAAAGTCCAGATTTTATTTCCCTCCCAGTCCATCCACCAACGTTCCACATCCCATACTTCTTCCCCACCCTCTGTCTCCAGGAGGATGAGGATGTCTCCATTCCTCCACCCACCACCCCACCAGACCTCTAAACACTCTGGGGCCTCCAGTCTCTTGAAGGTTAGGTGCGTCTTCTCCGACTGAACTCAGATCCAACAGTCCTCTGCTGTATATATGTGTTGAGGGCCTCATATCAGCTAGTGCATGCTGCCTGGTTGGTGGTCCAGTGTTTCAGAGATTTCAGGGGTCGAGGTTAATTGAGAATGCTGGTCCTCCTACAGGGTCTCCCTTCTCCTCAGTTTCTTCCAGAGTCTCCCTATTTCAACCACAATTGTCAACAGCTTCTGTCCATTGACTGGGTGCAAATATCTACATCAGATCCTTTCAGCTTCTTTGTTGGGTCTTTGGGAGGGCGGTCATGATAGGTCCCTTTTTGTGAGTGCTCCATAGCTTCAATAATAGTTTCAGGCCTTGGGGCCTCTTCTTGGGCTGGATCTCATTTGGGCCTGTCACTGGACCTTCTTTTCTTCAGGCTCCTCTGCATTTCCATCCCTTCAGCTCTTTAGACAGGAACAATTATGGGTCAGAGTTTTGATTATGAGATGGCAACCCCATTCCTCATTTGATTCCCTGACTTTCTGCTGGAGATAGACTTTACAAGTTCCCTCTCACTCTAGGGGATCTTGTCTAAGGTCCTTCCCTTTGATTCCTCAGATTCTCTTACCTCCAAGGTCCATTCTGGAGAGTCCCCTCAACCTCCTACCTCCAAAGTTGCCTGTTTCCATTTTCTGTTGGCCCTTGCGGTTTCAGTCCTTTTCCCCTACCCAATACCACATCATGTTCCCCTGTCCCCCTATCCACTTTCCCTCCCCAGGTCTTTTCCTTCCCCCACCCTTTTGTGATTGCCTTCTTCTCCCACCCAATTGGGACAGAGGAATCCTCAATTGGGCCCTTCAGCTTGTTGACCTTTTTAAGTTCTGTGGACTGTATCTTGGATATTCTGTACTTATTTTTGGGCTAATATCCATTTATTAGTAAGTACATATCATGCATGTTGTTTTGGGTCTGAGTTACCTCATTCTAGTTCCATCCATTTGCCTGCAAAACTCAGGATGTCCTCATTCCTAATAGCTGAGTAGTATTCCATTGTGTAAATGAATCACATTTTCTGTATCCATAATTCTGTTGTGGGGCATCTGGATTGTTTATAGTTCTGGCTATCACAAGGTTGCTATAAACATAGTGGAACATATGCCCCTATGGCATGGTAGGGCATCTTTTGGGTATATTCCCAAAAGTGGTGGTATAGCTGAGTCTTCAGGCAGATATATTCCCAATTTTCTGAGGAACCTCCAGACTGATTTCCAGAGTGTTTGTACAAGTTTGTAATCCCACCAGCAATGGAAGTGTTCCTCTTTCTCCACATCCTCACCAACATGTGCTGCTGTTCCCTAAGGATTTGATCTTAAAGTGAAATATGACATGTTTTTCACTTATTTTGGACCCAGAAAACTATATGTGAGATATATATGACTTAAAGTCAGAAGGGGAAATGTTGGGGGACAGAAGAGGATTAGCAAATATGGGGAAATGGTGGACGGTGTGGTTATGGCTACATACATGTGATAACTTCAAAGTTTTCTATATTAAACACATTTCTAGTTTCTACAAACACTGAGTATATAGCACCAAAATGAGCTAGAAAGAACACAAGACTATCTAGAATTTCTAATGACCGAAGCAAGTCTTAAAACTTGATAGTGAAGACAGTAGTGAGAATCTTTGTGATTTCAAAACTTGCACTTCCTCAGTGAGTACACACCATCAAGAACACCATTTCACTGAATGTTCTGGGTTAAACACTTGGCTAGCAGCGCCTTGTCACTGAGATGGATGGAGGTCAGGGAATGCAAAGATATTTGTGTCTAATACAAAACTCTAATTTTCTAAATCAAGTAACTATTTGAAATATTGCCATACTTAAATCTTCTGATATGGAAATGAAATGTTTTGCTCACTCAGGAAGGTAAAAGTCCCGTGTATAAACTACTGCTTGATTATCTAATACTTTATGAATAACTCTCAGAAAAAGTAAAATATTCTTAAATATAATCTCTGTTATGGTTTGACCTATTAAAATTACTTATGTATAATGCAAATTTCAAGAGGTTCTTGAATGTAATTATACTTCAGATGATATTGTCATTGGAATGTTCAGCTTTTCCATATCACTTAATGATTATACTACTGAAATACAGGATTTTTCCTTAAAGGTTTACATAACAGTTGGCATTTTTCTCTTTTCTGTTTTATGTCTCAAATAATCTGTTTTCATAGTTTCAAATTATTTCACATATGTATTCAAGTTTATAAACATCACAAATGAGTTCATTATCCTATATGTTACAATCTGCTATATATAACCTAACCCAACAATGTATATTGTGCAATTTCCTTATTTGTTATTTATTATAAATTTAATGAATTGTCATTATTTGTCAAAAGTAGACTTATCTGGTGCCTGTTGTATCATGGGAACTCTTTAAAATCATGACATTTTATTCTATTTGAACATTTTGTTTGTTAATTGTGGCTAAATCATTTTAGCTTAACAGTTCATAATAAGCTTATAAGAGAGTGACATTTAAAGTGAAAAAGAACATTGAGAACTAGAATTCTAGAAGTAATGAAAACTGAAATTGCATTTCAGTTGTGGGAAGCATTGGCAGACATAGCATTTTCCTACAAAAGGTGGTTTTCAGGAAGCAGTTTTCTTCTGAATAGACCAACCGCATTCACAATTTAGCAATCAGTCACTGTGCAATTGCTTCTGACTATTATTTGAACTTCCAGAACTCTGATCTCAGGATTTTACTTATTGCAAAGTATGAATCACTCCAGGTGGCTGCAAAACATGCCCACTGTGCTTAATAATAATCCCCTTTGCATTGAAGAAGCATTCCTCAAAGCCAACTTCATGAACAGCCCAGCCATGACCTTAAGAAATGACAAGATTCTTCATAAAATACTGGATCTGGGAAACATAAAACATTTGTGAGGAAGATCATTAACCAAATGGCTTATACTGCTTATAGCTATAAAACTTGGTAGGCACTGGTGAACCAGGCTGGAAGTTTGACAGTGGAACATGTTACACATAATTAAATATGGATCCTTCCTAATCAATAGTGAGAACATAATTGCTTTTCTCAAGGTTAGTTAGGCAGGGTTGTTTGAAGGGAGAACAGACAGAATGAAAGGAATCAAAGAGACAAACTGGAGAATCATGTGTCTTAGCACTGAGAATGTTATTAGAAACTTTGGAACACTTGAAAACCTAACCATGATTTTATCAGCAGTCCCATCGGAGGACGGTTAGACAAGGACATGGATGCTAAGGAGAACTGATAGCTGCATCCAATTGCTGCCTCCTACTTCACTAAGTTGCTGAGTAATAGCTGTCACATTTATATTTCTTTCAACAAAACATGTTATATGCCATGGGAACGATCAGTGATGAATTAACAAATGTTTTTTAACACTGATAACATCTCTCTCCCCAATATCTACTATGGACTGTAGATACTGAAGCAAAGAAAGGGGTAAGTACAAAAGTGTCTGAGTGTTTGCAAATATGACATCGCTTTATGAAACTCATTTTAGGAAGAAGAAATGAAGAGAAAAGAAGGTAATATCAAACATGTGGGCTAGTATCTGTTCTCACAAATGCTACTATTATATTTGCTATTATATTTGCTTACACCTCTCTCTCTCCTCCTCTATTCCTAAATATTGATTGAGAGCCTTCTAGGAAACAAACACATAATATTTTAGAAAACTGTGGTGGGTGTTCTTGGTTGTCAACTTGACTACATCTGTAATTAACTAAAATCCAAAGGCAAAGGATACACGTGTGAAGGAGTTTTGCTTAACTAGAAATTGGCAGATATACTTCTAATCCAGATGTTTGAGGTAGGAAGACATAGCTTTAATCTGGGCTATACCTTCTGCTAGAAGCCTATATAAGGATGTGGAAGAAGCTTTTGCTCTTTGGTTGCTTGCCCCTGCCTTGCCAGCAACAACTTCTTTGGGATTCTCATATATGTTGAAGACCAACTGAAACATCCAGCCTCATGGAATGACCAACTACTAGATTCTTGGACTTTGCATTCACAGCCAGCCATTAATTAATGAATTAGCTAGATTGCAGTTTATAAGTCATACTAAGTCATATATATATATATATATATATATATATATATATATATATATATCCCTCCCTTTTTCTTCTTCTCTCTCTGTATTTCTCTCATCTATCTATTTATCTATCTATCATCTATCATCATTCATTCTATAAATTCTGTTACTCAAGAAACAAAACTCTAATAAAATAATGGATTTTAAACATAAATTATGATTTTGCTGATAACATCTATTATGAGACTCTATCACATGAGAAAGAATGACTTCAGATTGTACTTATTTGGTGCTATAGAGCCACCTGCATGTTGGGAAAGTGGGAAGGGGTTTTAAATTTATTCCAGAAGCAAATAATATTGTCTTAAGCTTACTGATGGACAATGTTTCCCAAAGCCCCTATCTTCCCCCAAACATTATTGACACATTTCTTATCTCAGAGATATTTTCCCAGGAAATTTATAGCATTCTAAAGTTAGAGGAATAGCCTAGAGATAAATCACTCTTTGGCTTGCTTTTATCTTCAAAACTTTAAATTGTCTCCCTCAAAGATACAGAAAAGCAGTATTTTATAAAAATGAATATACCATATTTAATATGTATTATGAAGGAGTCAAACTTTGGTGTAAGGAAATACATAATAACCCCTTGAAGTTAATACCCCAGAAAAGAATAACACTTTGGTATAATTTATGCTAATCAACTAGAGGTCAAAGGTTAGTAAATACTCTAGATGCCTTAACATGATAGAAGTTAAGAATTCACCTCCTTGAAAAATTCAAGTGTATATTTTATGGTTATATTTCCAACAGGATACATATATTAAAAAGTTCATTTCAAGGTAATTTTACTCTGTGTTCATCCCTTTCTATACTGCTCTACTGAGCTCCTTTCAGCTAAAGTATCTGAGTGAAAATATTTTTTAGAATGAGATACTCCGAAGTAGGTATTTACAAGGGAGTGGTGATGTTGTGACTTTATGAGAAATGTATTTGGTCTCTCCTCACAGGTGCAGGTAGGCTTTGAATTTAATGAGTAGAGAGAACTCAGAGTATCTTTCATTTTGACATTTGGTCTCTGGAATCTGTGACTGAGGAAGTGCCCCCAGTCCCTTAGCATTTCAATAGAGCTATCAGCATTCTTGGTTCTGATAAGGTGACTCCTTGAAGCTTTGAGGGTTAGGGGGTGGGGGGAGGCGCAGCAGCCCCTGTGTATAGACTCTTGGAATTCTCATCTTCCTCAGTATCTTCTGGGAAAAGAAATAGTGTTTGAAGAAGAATTAATTACTTGTGTTGGTGGGAAAAAATAAGTAGAACAAAAAGCCTTTATAGAAATTCCCTAACAAGAGAGTTGAGAGAGCATACATGTATACATGGGACTGAGTCTGAGTGCATGAAGTACTTGACAAGCAGGATGTCCAGAGAGATCATGGGGGTTTCCTTTCTTCATGCTTATACTTTACTCCATCCTCTCCCTGTTTATACTTTGTGATCCTCTATAAAAATTGGAAGTGATGTTTCTTTTATTTTTATGAGCTGTTGTAGCAAGTCTATGAAACATGAAGAGGAGGGCATGAGAACTTGTTGCTAATTGATCAGAAGCATAGGTCACAAACTGGAGGTCTCAGTGGCATCTGAAGCAGGGGATAGACTTGTGGGACTAAACTGATCAAACTATAAGAACTAACTCGGCTTAGATGTCTACTTATCACAGTTGGAGAGAACTGAGGGATGGTTAGCTTTTCTCTATGCACACCATGCTTTTGTTACAGAGAAACTGGTATCTCTACATGATCTCATGACGAGCAATGCACTCTGCTGCACTGTGAAAACAGAAAGAATAGCCTGCTTTTTCTTAACTCTTACAATAGTACTGAATGTTTATTGATTGGTAATTATAACAACTACTACTTATTGAGTTCTCACAGGAAACCCTGCTGGACATTCTACATTTATTTTCTATTACGATCGTTAGGCCTAAAAGAGTTTTACAGATGACAGAACAAGAAACTGAAAGGAGTTTGAATTAGGCAAACAGTTAGAAATTTGTACCTAGATCCATGTGAAACAATATTCCTCAATACATAAGATGAAAAGCTCATTTTCTTAATATTAATTTTGAGGCCAGTAATATAAATAAATAACCCCATTCTTTTCCATATGGCATACATAGTATTATACAAAAAAATCTAATTCTATCCTTTTTCTAAGCTCAAAATTCTCCAATTTGCCACAAATGTAAATGCATAAAATAAGCCAGAGATTTAATGTACTATCCCACAGATGTGGCCATGTCTGGAGACAGAATAAAACTATCTTGTCTCTAAGCCACTTTGTCATTTTCCAGGGAACATTCTCTAAGATATTAGTGGAGATCAAGCTTCTGTATTCCTCAGCTTCTTACAGATGCCTGAGCAGTGAGGGTCAGAAGGGCACAGCCAACAAAATGTTGACATTTTGAAGAAACTTTGACCCGTGTATCTGCCAGACGTTGTATGTTAAATTGTGTTCTGAAAGATATGAGAGACACCTATGCCAGAAGCAGCAAATACAAACCCAGGACTCATAATTCTGAAACCAGCCTGAAGCCCCATCTTTTGAATGGCTACAGTTGTTTTACATTATACAATAAATATGAACTCTAACTTTTTCTCACTCAATTTTCTACAGTTATATGAGTTGGTGCTTTGAAAGGAGCTGCACTTCTATAGCAGTTTCTTTCTTTGCTTAGGAAAGTTTCAAGCTAATTCATTTGTTTTGACTTTATTACTAAGTATGTGCTTCAATGTTATTTCCCTTTAATGTAGCAGATACAAAATCTATAGCATCATGACTATTCATGTAGGGGTCAAGTGGCTTGTAGAAGGTTAGGGAACAGCTCATGTATGGAATCAAGGATATTTCAAACTAAGAAAGTTTGTAAATACAAGGCTGGTAACTTGTGGAAAGGCACAGAAGAAGATATTTTGGAAGAGCAAATTCAGAATTTTTTGTACAATCATTATGATTTTTTTTTATGAGGATGAAACTATTCAAAAATAGAAATGAGAAAAAGAAGTGAAATCAATATAAATACTAGTGTACTAGTGCTGTATGTTTCAAGACTTAAAAAATATCAGATGTGTTCTCTGTTATTTGTGAGGGTTTATTCTATATATGCATGATGTTTTAATGTATCACTGAGTATATTCTACAAGCTTTATCACTCATCCCTTTGAGTACAAGAGATGGCTGCTTACAGTATAATGAAAATCAAAAGACATTCAGCTCCTTGCCTTCTATAACATAAACTCTCAATATACATTTCTTTACCCATGAAGTATGATTTTAAATTATTTGTGCTATGGATTATGGTACTTATTACTTCATTACAGTTTCTTGTGTATTAAGTATATTAGCGCAAGTAAGAGATTTTAAAATGGGAAAGTATTTTAGACCCTGAGAACCATATCAGTAAAGACTCATACGTATTGTAGATTAATCAGTTGATATAATAACTCATTCAGTGAAATGGTCTCTCAGTTTATCCTGGAGGACATTTGAAAAAGTCCATCTAAACACTGTGATTGGAGATGATGATCAGGAACACATGACTTGAATGGAATTGATGTGAAAGAAAAGTGAGTTGATCAATGGTACCAACCTTCCTAAAGACTTCCTAGCCATAACATGAAGGAAGGAGAGTCTGAGAAGAATAATTTGTCGGTGCTTCCCCAGGAGTCCCCATGAGCGCCTTAGGCTATCATAGCCTGATGTCATTAACTATTAGCTTCATTCAACTAATGAACTCTCCTTGCTCTGATTAATTTTATTTCCCATGTAGAGTCTTTTCACTGAAAGGAGCACACTCTTGGGTCACTTTGCTCATTATAGTTCTCATGGCACATTTGTAAATTTGCATTCTAGTTCACTCACTAGATTCTTGGGGATTTGAATAACCTAGTTTTATTTGTGAAACACTGTGCTATCTTATTACCCTCTTTACATAGTTGTTTTGAAATTGAAATTGGTGATAAATTCACATGTGGTACACAGTGGAATGCCAGACATGGTACACATTCTTTCTCAGACATGGTATTGCGGAGAATTAGTTATTGCTATAGCTGTTAGGTCTATTTTTTAATGTAATGTTGCTTTATATGTCTATTGTTAATGTAAACCAGCCTGACAAAGAAACTAACTCCTATAATAGAGAGTTATATGAATCAAGATTTCAGTCATCATTCTCCTTTGATAGATTGCATCTCTGTTTGACCTGCCTACTTGTTAATTCTTCCTGAATAACTGACTTTTGTCTCCAATTTCATTTTACATCCTCGGTACCTGAAGCTGTTGGATTCTAAACACTCAGGACAGCTTTAATGAGTAGATGAAGTGCTTTATACGCGTCTCTTTATTCATCATTGAAGTGAGACACTTCTAAACTGGAGTGTGAAGTTATTTAAGCAACAGGTTTAGCTGCTGTGATAAATGATGTGTGTGATTTAAATTTGAGTAGAATTGTGTTTAATTGGAAAAATTGGCCACTACATGAAAGTTTCACTGCAAAGATGGAGACGACATTGAAAGACTGCCAAAGGTACAAAAATGCAGAAGAGAGAGACATGTAGGTCAATATTTCACGAGTCAGCCAGTGTTTTATAAAGCAGGGATGTAGAAAATACATTCCAAGACCATCTTCATCAGAATCATCTGAGCATCAGTTAAATTTTACATTCCTTGGCCTCAGAGTAGTTCTACTGGATTTCAGAATTCCCACAGTAGAATTTAGGGATTCACAGAATTAGCAAGGATCATGAGTAACTCTTATACCTCCTACAGTGTGGTCTTGCTTTACAAATGAAAGAGAATGTGTTCTTACCAAAGTACTGACAGATTTTATTCACATTGATCACAACTATGTAAATCTAGAATTTGAATGTATTTAGGGAGAAAAAAAGGGAAAATATGGTATGATGTTCCAGTGTTATGCCATGTTAATTAATGTTTACAGTAACACCATTTTATAGTACTTATTGTAAACTGAGCACTGTACTCTGCATTTTAAATAACTGGAGATATAGTTATATAAGCCTTTTGATATGAAATTTTATTCAATTTGCATGCAAGTAACTATGACACAGGGTCTCTCTCTCTATTACTAGATTCACAGCAATTCAGCTAAGTGCCATCTCTGGTCTTCACTTGATGGAATCCTTCAGTTGGAAGTTATTTTTCTTCCAAATAAAGATTATATTCAACTCATACCAGAATTAAGCTCCAACAAGCTTAATCTCATCGATAAGTAGTTTAATCCAATTAATTTTCCCAGGCATGCACATGATAAAACGTTTGCTTCATTCTTTATTCACAATTTTCAGTCCTTGAACCATTTCAATGAATCTTGATGCATATTTGTTTACATTTTCCAAAAATATTAGTTCTAATCAAAACCTAATCCAGTAAAAAATACTGGGTCAATTTATTTACAATAAAACATTCTCTATAATTCTGAGTAAATAGAATCCATGTATAAACTAAGCCACTGGATACAGTCATGAAGAGGATTTATTATGATTCCACCAAAGGAATAGAACTTTATGTCATAAAATATGAAATATTCCAGGAGACCTGTAATATAGTCTATAAGATTTCTGAATTTCTCATTACATACTTATGATTTAGGGAGTGGGGGGAGACAGATAGAGGGAGGACCAAGGTGGTGGCCAGACTGGAATGTAAATTAATAGAAAAAATTTAAAAAGTAAAAATATTCAGCCATGACAAGAAAGAAAGAAAGAGAGAGAGAGAGAGAGAGAGAGAGAGAGAGAAAGGAAGGAAGAAAGAAAGAAGGAAAGAAGATAGATAATATCTGTAAAGCATCTGTGTATCACCATGTAAAGAATGAAAGCTAAAACAGTGTATTAAGGATCACTAAAAACATAAAAATACTCAGAGGATGGACCCACCTTGAACTTCAGGTCACAGGGCAAAGGTTTTCTGTCCTGCACAGAATATCCTAACTCTTAAGAACACTGAAACCATCATATCACAAAGAAAGGGAGACAAAAGCCGTTTAGTGGTATAGCTAGAATGCTTAGTAATTTCATAATTTTGAATTGTAAAGTGAATAAGAATATTATTAACTTGAAGAAAAAAGTCCATTTGATTATGGATGAATAAATTTTGACTACTTAAAAGTAGACTGAGAGGACGTTCCTAAAAGCAGGTAGAGATCTGTCTTTGGTTACATTTCCTGCCTCCAACTTCACTTAAAATCAATAAAAATTTTTTCTACTTTTTATATAATTACATAAAAATTTTTAAACATTTTTATTTTCACCACAGGAGAACCAAGTGTTATTTGCTTAGATGAAAGAAACAGCTAGGGATTATTAAGCCACAATTTAAAAATCTATTAAAATATCTACTGTACTTTCAAGTAAGGGGACAGTTTTGGGCAATGGTTGTGAACCTGTGGGTCTTGACCCTTTGTGTGTATGTATGTTGGGAGATGGTAAGTGACCCTTTCACAAGGTTTACCTAAGACCACTTGAAAACAAAAATATCAATATTACAGTTCATAACTGTAGCAAAATTACAGTTATGAAGTAGGAACAAAAATAAATTTATAGTTGAGGGGTTACCACAACATTAGATAATATATTAAGGGTAACAGCATTAGGAATGTTGAGAACAACTTGTTTAAAATTAAAAGGATACAAGCCTTTTCCTGATTACACATTGTTTTCATTTCCTGACTAAATGTATTTAATTTTGATGAGTTGAGATTTACAAAATAAGGTTAAAAGAAATAAAATATTTCCAGGATATTAAACTGGTGTTATGTTCTCTTTAATTCTGAATAATTGGTTTAACCTGTTAATTTATATATTGAAATTTAAATATCAAAAGGCTAAAATCTACTTCATAGGAGTTTGGATTGTTTTGGAAAAAACTTTCATTTATCAGAAATAGAAGAATAAGATTGATTTCATCAGTAGTATTAATATGAATTACAATGTAGCAAAAAGCAATTTCAATATTAAAAGAAAATGTATGGACCCATAATAAGTCTTGGTCCATAGATTAGAATGTGTGGGTACAGTACAGAAAAATAAAAAAGAAATATATATTGGAAAATTCCATAAAATGTTATGTTCAAGGCTGGAGAGACAGCTCAACTGTTACGAGCACTTATTCTTCCAGAAGACCCAGTTCTATTCCCAGCACCTTCACAGCAACTAACAACTCTGAAACTTCTGTTCAAGGTGAGCAATGCTCCCCTTTGGCCTCTGGAAGGGACAGATACACGTGAGGTGAAGATGGTCATGCAGGCAAAGCAAAGCAGTTATACAAATAAAAACAGATAACATTTCAAAATAAAAAATTATTCTAAAAATTCATGAGAGAGATGGAAGGTTTTTTCATATTTTTTTATTTCGTTTGCATTAAATGATGGTGTGTGTGTATGTGTGTGTGTGTGTGTTTGTGTTTGATATGCGTGAGTACACAGAGACCATAGGATGATGAAGGATGTTTTATACCATTGCCTTCCACGATATTCCTTTGATATAGTGTCCTTCCTGAGCCTCCCATCTCCCATCTTCTCATCTATGCAGGGTTGTTGACAAGCCCAGCATCTTCCTTTCGCTGTCATCTCCTCCACTCTTTGCCTGTCTGTACATCTTGGGAACTGAAACACAGGTCTTCATATTTGTCGAGCAAGTACTCATATCTAATGAGTCATCTCCCATGCCCCAAAGGTATTATTTATAAGCTATTTTTATTTTAGTTTTTCTTTCAATAATAATGCTCAATTTTTATTAAAAATTTACTACCTATACAAAAGAATGGACTTCATTATGACATTTTGATACATATATAAAAACAAAGTACAATAATAAACATATATAAACATTTACTAGAGTAAATTCTTTAGAGCTAAAATTCGTGTATTAAGGAATAATTTGCAAATTTTATTATAAGTTGCTAAGAAAAAAAAAATGTTCTTCATGTTGCATAGGAAAATGTTGCCAAAGTTCTTACCAGCAGAGTGTCTGAAACACTAGTCTGAGAAGATAATAATCAATATTTAATATAATACTTAAAAGTTATTTCACATTATATGAATAAAATGTCCTCTTTATTTTGAGTATGTTTACACACTTGTTAATGTGTTACCAAGTACTATTAGTAACTCTTAGTTATTGAAATTCCTTATAGATAATACATGTTTTATATTTGAGAATTACCATTTATACATCTACATGAGTTCTCTATTTTAGAAGTACATGTCTTGTGAGTTAAAATCACCGCAAATATCTTTTTGTGTTTTTCACTGTCATTTAAGTGTTTTAATAATTCTGAATATAAATAGTAAGAAAAGCAACTATTATGTTAAAATCATGACATTAATACTATAAGTGAAAATTGAATATATCTTGAATTATTAAGCATCCTATATTATCCACTGTGAGAGAGGTCATCTTAACTGACACAATTGATATGGGAATATTCAATGTAAATGTGGAGAACAAACCATTCTCTTGTTTTGTACCCTGTATGCTGTGTGAGAGGAGAGCAAGCTAGTTGAGCACTAAGCATATATTCATTTCTCTCTGCTCATGACTATGGATGTACTGGACCTAAGGATCTACCATTGTGTTTGTACCAGAGTGATGGATCCTAATGTGGACTTGTGAGTTAAAATAAATGTTTTCTCCTATAAGCTGCTTTTTATATGGATATTTTATTAGAGAAACAGAAATGAAACCAGAACATCAGGTTACTCTGTTTTTACCAACTGCCAACAAACAGAGATTTTTCCAGAGTACATAGCCTTGGGTTATGTAAACTTAGGTGTGACTGGATCTAGTCTTGATTAGTATGTTATGTGTTACTGTCTCTGTTTCTAGACTCCAATTTCTATAGAGTTAGACTTTTTTCCCATATAAAATCCACCAGGAAGCCATTTCTCCTTATGCTGAGAAACTCTTTCATGATGGATCTCCATAAATTTGAATATTTACCCTTGGGAATATCAAAAGATTCAATGGAAATGTGAGGTCAGAGACAAAGAATAAAGGACCCAGGGATATCTTTAACAGGTTTCTAGTAATAGAAGGTTTAATGGAAAGTTACAAAACTGGGTGGTGAATTGTCTTCAAAGATTAACATTATAAACTGCCTAGACTTCTGCGTTCATATGGTTTAACTAACATGAAACGTTTCAGGCTGAAAATTGCAGAATGTCTAAATGAGGAGCATAGAAACATTCTTCCCTCAAAGGAATGAAAAACATCTTTCAACTACTTTGAGAAATTTGACAAATTCATGAAAAATGTGTAAGGTGATTTCAAGGAAGTTAGTCCTCTGTATGCATAGTTGTGGTTTGAGGTTTCACCTTCTATGGCTGATTCCTGTTAGAGCAGATTTTCAAGCTAGAGTTCTTAATATTCTAGAGAGAGAATGTAATTTACAAAGTTCATGGCAAAGCTGACTCTTGGAGTAGCTATCAAAAATAATTTTTAACTTTGTTTTGGTAACAGAAAGTAGAGAATGGTTAACTGTGCAGCTATTTCTACATTATGATACTAATTATCAATAGAGTTATGAGATAGGCCATCATATTGACTAAAACTCAACAGTGTTATGAAATAGGTCATCATATCAAATACAGAGATTTGATATATTCCTTTATACACAGGTTATAAGAAAGGTGGAATATTCTTGGGAGAGACCACAGACGAATGGCTACCTAGTCATCTGCGACTGAACATGGGATTTTTTTACTTTCATAAAATTAAAGTATAGGTACACTTATAAACTGCTTCGAGGTTGCATGTAATTTTAAAACAATATACATATTCACTATCCAAGTATGGAAATCTTAATGTTTCCAGTTATTTAAACAGAGCCTCTGACCAATCACAGACTGCACAGTTAGTTATGCTCAATGATAGCACTTCTATTCACTTATAGATAGCTGCACCTTACAGAAGACACAGCTTTTACAGAATAAATACAGAAAACCCTAAAAAATGAATAAATAAACAAATGAGAAAGAAATCAAAATCCATGAGTACTGAAATATCACTTAAGCCATAAAGCATGGTTGAGTTTGTACATGTGAGCATGGTTTTGTGTATATAAATACGTATTCATTTGTATGTATTTCAATGTGTGCGTGTGTTAGACAAAGACAGTAATGTATGATCTATGTGATTTACACATTAAAAAAAAGCAGCAATAAACTGTTTCTGATAATACCTAGAATAGGTGTTAGGACAAAATTGTTAGGAGCATCTATACACGGTACATTTAGCACAGTGAGAGAAGCAATGTTGAGTCTATCTAAAAATTTATAACACTTACTCATAAATTTGAGAGTGGAAATGTTCATAATTAAAAGAAAAACTTACTAGCAGAAATCAAAAGTAGACTGGAACAAGTAAAACAAATGAGTAGAAGCTGAATAGGTAATTTGTGACTATTAAGTATAAAGATTAGGAGGAAATTTTTTTAAAAATTAACAGTTTTATAAAAATCTGGATACCTTTAAATGTATCAATATGTGTGATTTCAAAAGGAAAAGCGAAAAAGTAAGACATAAAAAGCAAGAAATATTGGCTAAAAATTTTCAAATTTGAACAAAAATTAATCAAATCTACATATTCAAAAAATTAGAAAATTCTAATAAAACAAATTTATGCACATCATGGTCAACTATGATGACCAGAATGGAAATCTGAAAAATATCTAATCAAAATGGCTTATAAGATATAAAGGACACCCAGTAAAATAATTGATATTCACCAGAAGTAGCAGGTTATATAAAAGAACTTAAAAGATTTTAGCAACCATATAACTCAAACATGAATCCTATTTCTTACAAATATTTCTTCAAAATAAAGTCAAAATGATATTTCCTAATATATTAAATTAGAAAATTAGTTAGTAAAAGATAATTTTTCAAATTTTTAAAGGAAGCAATTCAAGTAACTAAAATCTATACAAAGATCAAAAGTACTTCTAAAAGTTCATGTACATGGCTACAAAAGACAGAATAATTCTTATTAGATTTTCTTCTTTAAATTTTTTAAAATTAAGTTCCAAAGCAAATAGTTTTAGACCTATTTAAAGTACACAGTACATTGGTTTACTCAAGCATAATTAAAATAATAAAAAATTTAAAAAGTACCATTATTGGAGTGAAATATCTATATTTTTTCTAGTATATATTTTGCCCAAATTATTTTATGTAATTTTAGGAGTAACTTAGACCAGGGGAACATATCACATAAGACATATATCAGAAAACAAAGTGAGAGACATCTAGCTACCCATTTTACTAATTACATTAAACATAAATGATTAAACACCCCAGTTTAGAGCCAGATGTAGTGGTGCCTGCCTTCAATTCCAGCACTCAGGAGGCAGAGGCAGGGGCAGGCAGAACTCTGTGAATTTGAAGCCAGCCTTGTCTACATAGTAGGCTCCAGGACAGCATGGTCTACAAAGAGAGTTCTAGGAGTGCCAGGGTGATGTATATATAAATATTATACAGAAAAATCCTGTCTTAATAAAAATCACTTAAAGCAACGCAAATCAACCCATCAACCAAACAAACAAAAAACTATCCCAGTTTAGAAGGAAAGGTTTTTTACACATATAGAAACAGAAGATTCTGTTTATGTTTTGGGAGTTTTGTACCTGAATGGTGGTGCTTCTGTTAGACGGGTGGATCATGAGAGAACTAACTTCGTCACCATGTTAGTAGCACACTCATGATCCAATCACCTCTCAGAGGAGCTGATGTCTGGAGACCAAACGTTTAAACACATAAGCCTTTTAATACAATTAACTTAGCTCATTACGGATGAGTTCTTAGCTGAATCAGTTATTAGGCGATAAGTCTTTTTTGGAAAGTGAGTTGATAGAAGGTGGGGCTTTGAAGGGTATAACTTGCTCCTGGATCCACTGTCCTATTTTTCTTTTGTTCCATGAGGTGAGTATCTTTCTTCTATCATGCCATTCTGTGTTTACATTCTACTGGGTTGTAAGGGGATTTAAAAAAAATAATTTGGAGAAAGAGGATGTCCCCACACCCAGCCCACCCACATGCCAGACCTCTCCACTCCCAGGAATTGGGGCCTCAAGTCTCTACACAGGGTTAGGTGCCTCTTCTCTCACTGAGGCCAGAGAAGACACTTCTCTGCTGTATATGTGTTGAGGGGCCTCGGACCAGCCCATGTATGCTGCCTGTTGGTAGCTCAGAGTCTGAGACATTTCAAGGGTCTAGTAAGACAAAGAGAGTCAAAGCTGTGGTATATACCTCAGGAAGTTAGCCACAGAAATTGAGAATAGCCAGTACAGGAGAAGAGCCAAACGGCTACAACTAGGAAGGTCATACAGGAAGGGCTGCTCAATTCTTTTGAAGCTGATAGGTCAAGAACTCTCCTCCGGGTGCAGGTCCTGAAGCTACAGTAGTTAACGTTGGTCCTTTTTAGCTTCAGTCTTGCTTTGGTTTCAATCTTCTTTCTTCCCTTTCACCATTCGCCACGTGGAATGGTAAATATTAACTTCTATCATTATATGTTGGAATTATATAACTCTTTTGATTCATAATAAATGCTTGTTTGGACTCCTTCCTTCCTTTCATTCTTTCTCTTTCTTCACTTTACATACCGATTGCCCCACCCCATCTCCTCCCAGTCCCACCCAGACAAATCTCTCCTCCCATTATTCCTTCTCCTTCTCCTCAGAAAAGCAGAAGGCCCTGTCAATCACCCTGCCACATCAAGTAGCAGCAGGACTAAACTTATTGTTTCCCATTGAGGCCTGACAAGGCAGTCCTTCTTAAAGAAATATTAGAGTGTTTAGAATTTAGAGCATCTTGGAAATAGACTAGTAGCTTCATTTTAACTCACAAAATAGCTGTCATTACGGGCTTAGAACACTGTAATGAGGTTTCTATAGGATGTGCTTCTATAAATATTCCATGGTGTTTTTGAGAGGTGACTGACTCTGTGGATGCTAACATCACCAGTGGATTAACCCTCTATGAGTCTGGAGGAGGTGGAGTCTCATTAGAGTAGATCACTGGAGGTAGGCTTGGAAGGGTGTATCTTTTCTCCAAGCCCTCATTCCTCATCTCTTTCCTTTCCCGGCTCTCATCAGGTGAGTAGCCTTCCTTTACCATGTCTCTCAAACACGACATTCCGCCTTATTACATACCTGGAAATTTCTAGTCAAGAAACTATGGATTGAAACCTACAAATATAAGCCTAGATTATTTTTTTCTCCCTGAAGTTGTTTTAATCAAGTATTTTGTTACATGAACAAAAAGTGACTGACACAAATACCACAATGTGTATTTTGCACAAGGGACATAATTTCAATTCATAGACATAGACAGGATGAAAGAAAGGTTTTAGGTTGATTAGCCTTCGTAATAGTAACCACACTAGATGTGGAATTGTTACATAGTTCCATACAAAAGAAACAGTAAAGGAATTTTATTATTAAAAATTTAAAGGCCATAAGCATAAAACAACTATGAATACATTCATAACAAAAATAGGGATTTCCATGTATAGTCACATATTTATATTCAATATATATTTTCACTAAACTGTAATATTTATGAAGATTAAATTTTAACTATATTATTACCTAAGACATCTACCTATTAACTAAAAATTTGTGGTTTTGATACATGAATATAGTAGATTGATTAAATGAGGTTAAATATGTTTCCTAAAATATTTAACAATTAATTACAGGAAAGTCTCAGTATTTTGAAATCTACAATATATAATTGTTATTACAGCTTCATGAAGATACCTACTTCACTGAAACAATCTCTGAACTTCATGCGATCTGGGAGATCTTTCAGATTTGAAATGTTAAGAATTGTAGCATTTTACACTAATACGATTTTCCCTTAGTATTTATATTTTGGTTTTCTCAGGGCTCATTCAGAAGGAGCACAAATGTCTTCTGATATTAAATTTAGGTTACACTGACGTAGTGTTCCCTAAGCCTTGGGAAGATGAGTTGAGATGCAGAAGTCGCATTTAGGGCTGAGAAGTCCGCTGTTAATTGTTCCTTTTATTTTTAAAACTTCTGAATCTTTGTATTCAATGCCATTAACCGTAAAAGGAAACTTCTATGAAGAGAACTGAGGTCTTAGGATTGGCATAACCTACAGATATCAAGCCAGCTACGCCTATTCTAAAACAGGGTATAATACCTATTTTATTTGACTATCTTTATTACAACCAAGTCTTTACAGAGAGAGATTAATGCTTAAACAATACTAAAAGAATGTCTTATCAAAGAATCCAATGTGGAAGATTCAAGTTGTGTTTATATATTTATCTCATACAGAGGACATTAATAATTAGAGAAGTAGAAAAACAGCAGGGAATAAGTAGAAATTGTGCAGTGTTCTAAACATTCTGGCTCATGACTTTCATGACTAGCAAGGGACAGTACCAGTGTTATATTTTAGACAAATCCAAAAAGCAAGGGACACTTATGAATCAGTAGCACAGTTGCCTTACATCAGGCCCAGATATGGAGAGTTGCCATACTTATGATATGGCATGTATTGCATGTTTTAAAATTTTGAGAAACTAAAGCTGATGCTATCACTGATGCATTTTAGCCAGTATAGCTTGGTGTCCTGAACCGAGCCAAGGAATGGCAATAGAAAACTTGAGCTTACTTTAATTGATCTCTGCCTGGATATGTCTCTACCTGGAATTTAACAAAATGGTCAGCTTTGGAAAGGCAGGGAGATAAATAATACTTGAGAGATTAGCAATTTCTTGAATAAAAATATTTTTTCTGTTCCTTGAATGATCTATCATATGCAGTAACAAATATTTGATAAATATAGTTTGTTGTTATACAGTGAGCACAAAGATGGAAAAAAGTGAGGGCTTAGAACAGACAGGAGTCTTCATCTCTATGGATAATTTTTTTTTTATAAGAATTCGGAAGCAATCCTTGAAAACGCAAAAGTTCTTAGCTCTCTTTAGAACTTCCCAAATGATTCTGAATTGTAAACATAATTTTATAATCTTTATTTCACTATAGTGCATGGCTTGTTTTTTCTTAAAAGTCATGATAAAATATTTACAACTTTTACTATTCATATATTAGCCCAGAGGTTGTAGAATGAGACCAGGGGCCACTTGAAAAACTTGATGACTGTCCATTTTTTTTTAGAATTCTTAGTCTAATCAATACAAACACCTGTTATCCAGTGTCCATTTGCTTTATTTTTTTATATTACCTTTGTTATTTTTTTCCATCACAAATTCGAACCTTGCAGAGCTTTTATTTTGGTGACCACAAGAATGTAGTTCATTGAATTTATGACTAACACCAAACATGTACCTCTACCTGAAACTGTTTTTACTTTTTCACTAGCCTAAATTGTTATAATTTCTTTAAGCACATCTCTGAGTGATGTGTATCCTTACATACAAAGTAAGTTAGCTTCTTTCTGTGTCAAGCTGTAATAAAAGTTACACTCATGAGCTAGAGTCCTTTATAACTTTAGCCCTATAAATTATCTAGCTTGGAACTATATATTCAATTAGATATTTCAGTGAATAATAGTACAGGTCAGAGAGACAGCCTAAAAAACTCAATCATATGAATACTCCATAGGATTTTTTTTCAACTCTGATAGTCAAACTTGAAAGATAAGAAAACCTTGTTTCTTTCATATTACTACAATTCTTAAAATATTTTCAACCTAATTATATCATCATTGTCTATTATTTATCAGATAAATTAAAAATATATCTTTTTCTCACTTTTAAAATATGGAATATTTTATTTTATGAGATGAACATGTGGCTAATAGATTATACAGTAGAGTCTATTTTACCAGTGAAAAGCAATCAACATGTTAGTTAACATTTGACTTAATATCCTATGGTGTAAGCCTAATAAAATTGAAGTAAATAGAAGTGAGTACTCTTCTTTATTTGAAAAGAGATTTCATGTGTTACATGCTGTTAAAACTCCAAGTTTGAGTAGCTATTCATTGTCTCAAGGGGAGGTTGTTTTAACAAACCTTCCATTGCATAAATTGGTGAGGTTCTTTGGCTCTTTCATACCAGGGCTCAAGGATTTCTAATTAAAGCTCAAATTCAAGGAAAAGACTTTCCCAGTCACTTGCTGCCCTTTTATGTCTAAGAAAAGTGGCTCATTACAGGTCTGGGGACTTTCTTGAACTAGAGATGATATCTTGCAGGAGGCAAGAAAATATTCAGGCAATCAGTGAAGGGGCCCTGTTTCCTGTGTCTGCAAATGGTGGGGGAGCAAGTTGGTTTGATAATTCAGGGGGCAGAAACACCTATAGCATCCTCAGAACACCACAGAGTCTCTGGGGAATGTGTCAGTTGGCGGTCCTCAGCTGGCAGTAAGTGCTTACCCAGTGTTCCTGCTTTCAAAACCATCTAAGAAGGAAAGGAGTCAACTTAATTCTCAAGAATCAGAATTTAAGTCAAAGGGCTTATATGGAAAGTGTCAACATCTGTTTCTCTCTCTTTCTCTCTGTCTCTCTGTTTGTCTGTCTCCTCTCTATCTGTGTGTATGATAGCAAAAAATACATAAAACAATATTTCTGCAATGTCTTTGATAGCTGACTAATCTTAAAATGGATTAGTCACTTATAACCCACTCAAACTGTGAGGTGGTTTTCCTCATCTTTAAACCCCACCAACAAAGTCAACAAGCACAGAATATTTGCTTATTGCGTAGCACAGATATTAAGTAGCTCCCTTAAGTTTTCTAAAGTGTTCAGCGGGCTCTCCATGAGCTCTGCATGTTTTTCATCAATCGTTTTGTTTACATTTAAATGATATCTCCCATCCTGGTTACCTCTCCACAAAACTTCATCCCATCTTCCCTTCTCTTTGCCTCTATGAGGGTGCTCCTCCACCCACCCACCCACCCACTCCTGTTTCACTGCTCTAGCGTCCTCCTATGCTGGAGCATGGAGCCTTCACAGGACCAAGGGCCTCCCCCTGCTATTGATGCCAGATAAGGCCATCCTCAGCTACATATGTATCTGGAGCCATAGATCCCTCCATGCATACTCCTTGATTGGTGGATTCGTCCCTGGGGACTCTGGGTAGTCTTAGTGATTGATATTGTTTTCCTATGGGGTTATAGTCCCCTAGCTCTTTCAGTCCTTCCCCTAGCTCTTCCATTGGGGTCCCAGGACCAAAGTGCTGATGCTTTAATCCTACATAGAAAAGGAGAAACAAAATAATCACAGGAGGTAGAGGGAAAGAGGGAACTGGGAGGGAGAAAGGAGGAGGAGGGCAAAAAGGGGGGCAGGATCAGGTATGGGAAGGGACAGGAGAGAAGTACAGAAGGTCAAGAAATTGAATAGAAATATGAAGCAGTGGGGGTTGAGGAACTAGAGAAGCCACTAAAAAGTCCCAGATATCAGGGAATGGAGAGGCTCCTACTACCGAACTGGAATGATATTAGCCGAAATACTAAAGAGAGGGGAGAGAGAACCTATAGAGAGGACCTTCAGTAGATAGGCAGAGCCTCTAGTTGAGGGTTGGTACCAGCCACCATTTCAAAAATTTTAACCCAGAATTGATCCTTTCTAAAGGAAAGACAGGGACAAAAGTAATGGAGCAGAGACTGAAGGAAAGACTAGAGACTGTCCCACCTAGGGATCCATCCCATCTGCAGTCACCACACCCCGACATTACTGCTGATGCCAAGAAGCACTTGCTGACAGGAGCCTGGTATGGCTATCCCCTGAGAGGTTCTGCCAATACAGAGGAATACAGATACAGTTACTTTCGGGCAACCAATGGACTGTGCTCTGTATTTTTAGCTGAAAATCTCTACATTCTTCAGCAAATGTTCTTGACTTGTGTTTTGGTAATGTATTTTGTTCATATGGTCCATGCTTTCAAAGTCAGTTTATCATGGCCTATAGAAAGAAAGCCTAAGAAAGTCACTTGTAGGCAAGAATTCACCTAGCAGTAAAGCAGTTCTTTGTCCCTTAGCAAATGTAATCTTCCAACTATTTGCTATCTTTCTCAATATAGAGACTTCAGTTTTGTCTTTGAGGTAGGATAACTTCTGCTTACACTATCTTTAAACACTGACTTAATGTTAAATATTTGAGGAGTTCGTATCAAATTTGCTGATGATAGGAAATACTACAAAGTGAATCTGTTTCCCTCTATGAAAAAAAAACCACAGTGTATGCATTTTCTTTCGACCCATTCTCTCCACAACAAAGAGGACCTGATAACCAAAAAATAAATTGTATTCATCTTTATTGTAAATACACAGATTTTTCACTTTGAATTTTGCATACAAAGTTACTGTTTCTTTTATTCAAATTCAGTCATATGCTTGTAAAATGGAGCATGAATAATGCATGCTGGTTAAATTCAGACATTGAGGCTGAGTTGTGGCACTATTTGACAAATGCTAAAATGTCTCTAGCTCAAATAGAACTAGCCATCAGGAATAATATCTTGATTACCACAACCTTACCAAGTTCAATGTTTTAATGGCATATATACATATTTCAAATTATATTCATTCATCTGTAACTATATTCAATGACGATTATAATTATTGTACTACATGTATTTTAATCAATATAAAATGGATCATACATTAATAAATATTATCGCTGAGCAAAAGAAAGTTGTTCATGGATTCAGTAGAACAGATCTGTCCAAATTTAGTGAGAAAGTGAGGAATAATAATATAGGATACTAATTTTAAGAGGAACAGAAATATTCCTTGAATTAAAGTAATTATGTGTCAGTGAAATAACATCTATACAGGAACTACAAATATTTTATCTAACTGGCTTCTGAGCAGAGGACTTTAAAAATTAGGGTTTTTTTTTGTGTGTGTGTAGGTTATTTACCTACACATAGGTCTATGCACCATGTGAGTAGTACTAAAAAAACTAGAAGTTGAAACTAGAGTTACTTACTGATAGCTGTATACAACCATGTGAGTCCTGGGAATCAAACTTAAGTCCTCTGGAACAGCCGTCAGTGCTCTTAGCCACTGAACCATCTCTCCAGCCCCGAAGTGAAGCATGTTTAATCACCAAACCAAGCAGTACCATTGATGGAGCAAAGGGAATTCACTGGCTGTTTCAGGAATGTCATGCTTTTGCTGCCTGTTAGCTTTTGCTTCGGGCCCTATTCCTATTCTTACAAAACATAAATGAAGTTGCTATTTTTATGGTGATCATTTCTATATGTTTTAACCTTGGCTATGATTTATCTTGCTTAGAACTGAACTGAATGAATAACATTTTGCTATAAAAAGCAAAATTTTTTTTCCAGACTTTCTTTTATTCCGTGGTGACATCAATGGCAGCCTTTAGGGAATGAATAGTGAAAAAGACAGAGAAGATCAAATATTTTGTGTGTCTCGTTAACAGACACAGAAATACTGAAGTAACTGCCAACTCTAAATCATTATCGCTACTTAACACCTAGTGTATTGACCCCATATTTATGAATCTAGTTGTATGAACACCTGTTTATCTTATATAAGCAACTGTATGGATATGTAAATCTGTACAAGCATGGAAATTTTATTTTATGTTCATCCTGGTGCCAAGAACATACTTGAACTTCTACAAAGAAAGACTTTTTCCACTCCATTGCGTCTGTGTAAACACCACAGCTTAACAGCAGTGGATTACAGCTTGGAACAATATCTTAATCTTCCTCTGTGATTCATTATTTAAATATATATTATCTCACTCAGGTTTTTGTAGGAAATATCAAGGCAGTGAATAGAGTGCTGTCTTAAGTTATCTTGAGGAGTATGTGTGTATGTGTGTTGGCAAAACTCATGAATTACATCAGTAATAATTTAACTGAAGTTGGTGTTTGGGCTTTGTATTTGGCTTTCATCTTGAAGTCCAGACTTCCTGATTCTTCTGATAGTGAATTATCTTGTCAGTGAGAGTTAATATTCATTCATCTGATTTGATTGATTATCAAGATTTATTAATGTTCCTATGATCCATGATCTATGTTAAGCAGAGTTAAGAGGAACAAAGGAGGAAGTGACTGTGTTGGAGAGAATAAGCATGTAAGTGGAAGGGAAAGGATTCTGTAAAATTGTTGCATGCAGCTAAATCAGATAATTTGTAACTATATAACTATATATACCTATAACATATATAACAATATATATATATAGCTAATATATATTTATACATATGACTATATAGCTATATACCATATATATAATATAAAACCATGTATATTATAGATAATATATATATGTGTGTATAATTAATATATAAATTTGTAACTATATAATTATATATTTTTATATTTAATATGATACAGTATCATACTATATTATGTATTTAATTTATATAAATATATATAATATATAGATATGTACATATAACTATAGTTATATATATTTTATAAATAATATAAAAGCATACTATATGTTTGTACAGAATTCAGGTTACCACTTAGAACCTTGTAATGGAAAACATTTTATTATTTTTATAAGAGAACAAAGTCATTTCCTTTAAATAAAAGAGCCATCTCAATATACATTGGCTGATTGTTTTATTAGCAAGTGGAATAAAGGCTTGGCTACTTGACTTTCCACTTTCCTGGGCCACGTTCTAAGGTCTTCAAGAAGGTTCCTATATACCATCAACTCTGAGCATATGCTGTCTTTCCATAGCTTATTTTGTTGTCTATACTAGTGAAGATTTAGCTTAGCCAACACTCTGCTGAAAGTAGTAGCAAGAAAGGAGGAAAATAATTGTTCCACCTTTGACTCTTCTCTGAACTTGCTGAACTTGGCTGGCAATTACTTCAATCAGTCAGTACTAGAAAATCAAGATTAATATAAAATGTTGAGTTTAATATACATAAGTGGAAAAGTTGTAGTTATCTGATTACTGGTAATAAATCCCTACATGAAAACAAAAATCAATAAAGCAGTTAGGGATGTACTTGGCTCAAGCTCTATTGCTAGTCTTTGGTTCTTGGGATATCCAATGATACTCTAAATGACTGTGTTATAGCCTATATCCAAATACCAATCACAGTGCACCCTCTGAATCCCAGAGGGGTATTCTTGTGTATCATTGTCTCTGGTTTTTGAGCCTCTATGAATTGTCATTTACTGAGCATGCCTAATAGTCTAAATGCAGTATTCAATATTCTGTAATTAACATAATTATCAGATGCAATATTCTCAGTATCTCTTTGAGGGAAGTCAGATAAGTTGATGTTACTCAAGCTGTTTAATATTCAAATTATTTGTTATTCCAAATAGCAGAGACATTATAGAGCTAGGATTACAACTAAGAGTTATCCGATGCTAAGCTTGTGACTGAGATGACTGACTTCACCAACATCTGACCTCCACATCCTTTTATTAATCAACGTTTCATGGGGACAAATAGTTTGGCTATGTTCTTTGCTGTAGGAAGAATACAAACGAGTTTCTCCTCAGTAGACATAGTGCAACATTTCTGGCAAAGGACATTAAATGTAATGAATGTGTCCTCTACCTCTTTCTCCTGTCCCTGCCACTCTTTGCAACATAGTTATGGTGAAAGGAACAACCTTAATCAATTTGGACCTGAAAAATCAAAGCTGTGTGCTCGCTCAGAGAAGCAGAAGGAGAAGTCAAGGACAGGTTCTGAGCACTATCACAAATGTCCCAAGCACCATCAAAGTTATGTAAGCAGTGGACTGCCTACGCAAATATGTATTAAGTTACTTATAATTTGAGAGTTGCATATATAAATACCACATTTTGATAAGATTCAGCATCCCCATTCCCTCTCCTCCCATGTGTTCCATAACACTCTGTCGCTTTGTCCTCCCAACCTCATGTACCCTTTGTATAAAACCTGCAGATTACTGAATAGCTTTGACAGTACCAGAGAGTGACGTGCATGCTACTGGGTGGAAAAGTCATCACCTCTTATATCCCAGCTACGCACAGATTTTGGAATAGAGCACTTTAAACAGCGCTCATTTTGGATTACCCTGACATTTATGCTAACCAACACAGGGATATACACTTTAAAACTTAAAAAGAAAGCAAGCCCAGAAAGTGATCACCTTTGGGAGCTTACAGAAATAACTTGAGCTTCATTTGGCAATTTCACTTAAGGAGAAGAAAGGGAGAAAATAACACTCATGATTATTCAAAAAAAATGCCATATGAGGCTAAGTGGACCAGTTCACCTATGCAAGTAAGAGGTTAAGATACAACATGAAGCATTCACAACAATTTTCATATAAAAATTAGTAATAATTAAGCATAGGGTATGGAAATGCTGGGTACAGTATATCCAGAAGCAGAGGAAACAGAAAAAAAAATTCTAGCAATAGGAGTCAAAGTGAAAGGTCAAGACAATTGTCTTGAAGGCCTATTTTTTTCAAAGCTTGTTAAATTGTTTCTTGACCTCTCATAAATATAGTTTTTTTCTATCCAGTTTACATCTGAAATACTTTTAACAAATGTATTTTTCTCCTTTTCTTATCTAATGATTATTTGATTAACAATATCTGGGAATATTAGCAGCTGCATTATTTTAATACCTTAGTAATGTAGTAAGTTGTTTTTAAAGAAACTCACTCTTTACTATCCATCATTTAGTTGTCATTAAAATGTAATTATCTTGCATTCAAATTGATTGTCTTTGGAGAAGATTTATTTTTGAAAGAAAAAAAAAGCAATACAAGGAGGAGGACATGGCCACTCCTAAAGTACAGAAAGGAAGTTTATTGTAAGATACAAGGGAGAAAGCAGGCAGAGGGAAGAGTCCCAGCTGAACATGGCAGGCTGACTAAACCTAGCTATGAGGAGAGCATGGGGGGAGGAGGCAGTCACCAGCCAAGTGAGTACTTATGCCCACAGGCCACGAGAGCCCTGTAGCCAAAATGCTGAGCTATAATAGGGATCAGGTCAGGAGAAGGGAAGCCAGAGAGGGGGAGGTTTAGAGTAGGGTTAGGTGAGAAGTACCAGACGGAGTCACAGGTAACGAATGAGACTTGTCCTGGGTTTCTCTGAGACCTAATCATTGTCACTTTAAATTGTCAGTAGGAACTTAGAAACAAGGCATTCATATTTAGTATCAATTATAGCCATTAAAAATCACAACATGAATTCTATATTACTATATCTTTAGGTCTACTGTAGAACAAGTCTAATATCAATATTTTCCTAATTATGAATATATATGTACATATATATGTGTGTATGTGTTTGTATATGGGTGCATGTGTCTGTATTCTTTGTGTGTGTTAATGTGTGTGTTTGCGTGTATATGTACATAAAAAATAATAGAAGACTGGATCTTAATTCCTTGAGAGCTCTTTTATGTCCAGAAAATCCTATAGAGGAGACAAATAAAAAATGATTTATCAAAATGACTATAAATCATAGTTGGAAGTACGCATAGATTTGCTTCCCTTAAACGGAGATTGTTTTTAGTTATTGAGAATTTACACAATATAATCTTGTTTTCAATGCCTTCTATGGTTATGTATTTTATTTTTAGTTTAAATCATATATTAACTCTTAATTATCAATAAATTTGGTTTTTCAATAATCTTAAATGGAAAATGAAGTATAATTAGGAATAATATAATCTAGAACAGTGGTTTTTAACCTTCCTAATGCTGTGATCCTGTAATCTAGTTCCTCATATTGTAATGACCCCAATCATAAAATAATTTCATTGCTGCTTCATAATTGGAATTTTGCTACTGTTATGATTTATAAGACAAATATCTGTTTTTTCCAATGGTCTTAGGCAATCCCTACGAAAGGATTGCTTGAACCCTAAAGGTGTCATAACCCACAGCTGATTTTGAGAGAAAATATGGTTAAATGCATGAGTTAATTAAAACCCCACCGTCTTCACGTTTGTTTTCTTGTTACTTTTCATTCACAGATCTTTAAGAGAAGTCCATTCTAAAACACTCTTTAAAATCTTTCCAACTAATTCAGAACAGTATCCACTCTTAGGAAAGCATCAATGCTAAATGTTGTCTGGCCAAGAGGGTATCATTCTGATGTGAGGTCAGTGAATCATACACTTTGGAGTGACGAATTGCACTTTCCAAAAATGTGTGCATATTAGATTCCATTCCACTTCCTTTTCTTTCACCATGACCCAGATTCTCCTCTTTTGATAAGTAGACCTTTTGATGTGTAGTACCTTTAACTGCGAGACCATTGTAATCTCTTCTTCAATCAATAGCAAACAGCAAAGATGCTACTGCATGGCTTCCCAGACTGATCTTAAAATGCGACATAGCTTGCTTGAGCCTTTGCTTCATTTTCTCTCTTATATCTACATGATACTCTAATCCAGGTCAAATGGAGAGATCACATTTAGCAGTTGTCACTGAAATCACTAAGTAGTCCTTTTACACAGTCAACATCATCTGGTGTGAGAATGAATGAAACTTTGCATACCAGTGTCTAGTTGTTAAGCTTGTGGGGGACATCAAGTTCTATACAACCTCTTACCTGAAGCAAAAAAATCATGAGTTGAAAATAACTAATTACCCATGTTTTGAGCCATGTAACTTTTAATATCATAAGTTCTAATTGCTAAGATAAATATGCTAACTGGGCATCTGGGCTCTGAACAATGGCAAGCAATAGATTTTAATTTATCCACTGGGTGTGAAATTCAGTAACAGCTCTATTCTAAGAACACCCAAACAATGGATTGTTTCGTTTTTCTCCATTTCAGTTTTAATTTCTTGAAAATTAAAGCAAATGTGAAAAGAAACTATTTTTTTCTCATTAAATTATTTCTGACACAAGTAAAGATTATGAACTGCAAATTAATTTAAAAATCTGTCATTATCAGGAGATATAGTGTATCATTTATTTGGCTAAAATGACAGTGTATTTTTAAAATGAAACTTTTTTTTCAAGTTTAGAAACTTAATAGACTGTTATCTAACATTGACCACACTGTCTATCCATATATAAAGTATCTTAGAAAACTGATCTTGGTAAAGAAAGTGATATTTTACTAATAAGTTTTAAAAAATTGTTCCCATAATATTGCTGTGCATATTTAATTTGGGGATGAATTAAGTCTTGCTGCGGGTGCCAGATGGACAGAAGGGGTTCTGTGGCTCTGTTTTTAGGCTCTAAGCAGATGCTGCACTGAGGGTGTGAATCCTTCTCCCCCACGCCATGCTGATTCTTAACATCCTATGCAACTGTTCTGCTGTGGGGGATTTCCCCACTGTGGGATGTCCAGTGGGCCTTCCAAGAATAGGCATTTATTTTTGCATTTAAAGACTTCTGATCTCCTAGGAATTGGAGTTAGGAACCCAAGTCACTTTTACATATACTTGTGTACTTTATGGCAATATTCTTTATATGCCTCTTGTATAATGAGCTATAATGGGGAATTTGTGCCTCTGTGATCCACTAACAACCTCATTTCCCTTACTGGAGGGATGAAGCGTGGTGTGTTCTGCTTTCTAATGGGGTATATTTGAATTTTACCAAATAGTAAGGACATTTTGAAAAAAAAATGTATATCTCTTCTGTGTGATAGTGCTATAATATGTCCTGGGCAGTGGAGTAGATAATTAATATTTTAGCTTTAGATTTAAATCCTAGCATATGTCATTGATTTGTTCATAGATACATAGAAAATTGCCACAGTATAGAGAATCCAGAAATAAGGCTATGTATTTATATCAAACAGAGTTTTGAAAAAGGAAACAAGGAATTACAGTGAAGAAAAAAAACCTTTAAATAAGTGATTATTGGAAAATTTGGCAGCCACACACAGAACAAAGTAACTAGATTCTTATGCCTCACCTTATAGAAATCAAACTTAGTCAAGAACTGAAAAAGCCCACAGACTAGAAAGAAACCTGGAGGCAGTGCGTAGACATTAGTCTTGGTGAACTGTTCTCGACATGATTTTAGAAGTTACACTACAAATTTAAAAATTAAGTAGAATTTTGTTATACTAAAAGACTACAGAACAAAGGGACAATTGACAGAATGAAAAGAGGCTGTGGATGACAATATTTTCAGTTTTCATTTGACAAGGTAGTGATTTGTAAAATATGTAAGGAACTCAAATGATGATCCAAAGACAAATAATCTAACTTTAAAATGAACAGGTTAAATGAACATATACTAAAAAGCATATATAAATGGACATAGATGTGGAATTAATGTTCAATGTCACTATCGTTTGAGGAAAATTCAAACTAGAACCACAAAAAGATAGCATCTTAATGTCTTATCTAGGGTTTCTATTGCTGGGATGAAACACAATGACCAAAAGTAACTTGGGGAAGAAAGGCTTTATTTGGCTTACGCTTCCACAGTACATCTCAGTTCAGGACAGGAACTCAGAGGAGGAACATGGAGACAGGAGTTGATGCAGAGGTCATGGAGAGATGCTGCCTTCTGGCTTGCTTCCCATGGCTTTTCCAGGCTTTTTTTTTCTCATAAAACCAAAGACCACCAACCCATCAGTCACTAATTAAGATAAGGTCTTACAGCTGGATCTTATAGAAGCATTTTCTCAGTTAAGGTGCTGTCCTTTCTGATAACTAGTGGCAAGTTAACCTTAGACTAGCCAGAACAGTGACTCCTTCTCAACTGAAACACAAACACATCACTATTAAGCCTGCCTTTCTTTCTTATTCATTCCCAAGATCTCACATTAAAATTGTAAATAACTTTAAAAGTCTCGCAGTTTTTACAAATTCAAACACATTAAAATTTCAGTCTTTTTAAAATATCCAGTCTCTCTAAAACTCCAAAATTTTACAAGTATTTTACAAGTTCAAAGTCTTTCATCTGTGGGCTCCTTTAAAAATCAAAACTAAATTAAATACGTGTTTTCAAGAGCAAAGAACCCCAGCAGAGTCACAATCTGAACTAAGCAAAACAAAACTCCAACAGTATAAATAAGTGGGCTTTTATCTGGAATATCAATTATATATGAAGTAATAGTTACCTGGGATTCACTCACCTTCTTCTGTCCTTCTCCAAGGAGCTTTGAGTCACTTCTCCAGCTTGCTGTCTCTAGCACCCATAGCCTGTCTTCTATGCTCAGGCAGGCTCCACTCCACAGCTGCTGCAATTCTTGGTAGCCATCCCATTTTATTGGCTTTTCAAAAATGCTGGAGTTTTTTTTGTTTGTTTGTTTGTTTGTTTGTTTGTTTTGTTTTTTGCTACAACTAGATTGCACTTCCGCCAATTGACTCTTATAGGCTCTCTTCATGGTACCAAGTCTCAACTTCTTTGCATGATCCCCTCAGTATAGGGCCTTCAACTATGACTTCACCAATGGCCTCTCCTGACCTCTCACAGTGCCAAGCCTCAGCTGTTCTTGTTGATATCAGGCTCCGTACCCAGTGACATCACATCTAGGCGACCCCCGGCAACCTCGGTACATTCCCAGAATCCACCTGGCTACCTCCCACCTTTGCCTGGGAGAGGCTACATCACCGCCCATATAAATATAGGCAAAGTCCCATGACCTCTCCCTCTTCTTCTTCCCCCATCTGTTTGGCCCTACCTTTGCCCTATCTCCTGAATAAACTTCACTTGGAACTGTTTGGTCTGGTGTGGTCTGTCCTCAGCCACGCTGGTACAACAGTTTTCTATGATGTCTTCATGCCTTCAGAACCAGTACCACTTGGGCGACTCTTACAGTACGAAGTTTGGCTGCCATCTTGAGGCACATCCTTGACCAACAACAGCTTCTGTGTGCTGACTCTCAGGAACACTTTCAGAAGATTTCAAGCCAAGGAAGCTGCTCTCATTTTAATCACTGCCAAATTCTCAGCTCCAGCCGGTCACCATCAAGTGTCCCAGCAAAGCAAAGGTTTCCCTTCTGTAGTACTGGTAGCTCATTAATCATTGAAGATTCTCAACCCCTGTTAACCAGAACCGCAGAATCTTAAATCAAAATATTATGATAACATCTTTGAGTTTCCGTCTGAATTTTCATAAAACTTGCCTAAAGACTCAGCGCTGGTCTCAACATTATCTTACAAGCACCCACAGGAATCTTACTGAGCTTTCAACATTCAATGATTTTTCTAGTCCAAAGTTCCAAAATCCTTCTGTACAATGTGGAGAGGCCTCAAGAAACAAGGAGTAGAAGTATGATATAATCCAGCAATCCCAGTACTGGTTACAGATTCAAAGGATGAAATGCTAAATGCACCATAGACTATTGTTCGGCCATTAAAATAACAAAAATTTCTCATCTCCTGCAGCCTGGATGGAACTGTAGAACAATACCTTATGTGAAGTAAGTCAACAAAATTGCCACATATTTTTCTTTTTTCACATGTAAAAACAAAAGAAGTTAATTTTAGAGAAGGAGAGAATAGAACAGTGGTTACCAGAATCTGGCAATGGGTGTAAGAGAGGGGCATGGTAGGAGACCGATTTACAAATATAGTATCTTGGTCAGATAGGAGAAATATCTTTTCATATTCTAGAGAACAGAAAGATAACTGTGGTTGATGATAACAATTTTTTTCTATTTCAAAAGAGCTAATACATAGAATTTTTAATCTCCCTGTCACAAAGAAATTATAAGTTTCTGAAGTATGAAACATGTCATTTACTCAGATCTAATACTTAAACATTACATACATGAGCTGAGTATCACACAGTACCCATACGTATGTAGTCACGTTGCGTGCAATAAAATGATAGTATATTTCGAAAGTAAAATAAAGTCTTCCATTGTCTGGAAAGATTTATTTGTATTTCTATTCTATGTTTACTGGGACTCTGTAGAAGATGCATTTAGTGTCTAACCAGTATTGCACTTCTCATTGGCTCAGCAGGCAACACTGATGCATCTATCAGAATTGTTTCCCATGTACATGCTAGAAACATGGCCACAGCCCTCAACCAATGTCCAGTTAGAGTTGATTAGCAATTGCCTGCTTTTCTTATCTACTTCCTTACAGAGCTTACATTTGACTATATGATGTTTTCAAGTTTCCCTTTGAAGAGTAAATTTTGGTAGCTTTCAGTGTTGAACTGAAAGATAACATAGCTCTTTATAGTGATTCAGTTCTTGTACACAAATTATTTTGCTCTCAAATAGAATAATTCCCTTGGCTTGTGAGGTGCCTAACTCTGTTAAGAGAAAACAAATTAGATCTCACTTGTTGTCAAATGTTTAGTTGATTTCTTATCATTTGTTCAGTTTTTCTATTTCCTTTTAAAAATGTTTTATTAAACATTTTCCCTGATCAAAAAACCTATTAATGTGTATTATATTCTTCTAAGATTGTAGGCAAGATCAAGCCAGACAACAGTGAGGTAAGCAATTGGATGTGTTTCATAGGGCCTAACCTCTGACAGTGGAGCTTTGGACAGTTGCTGGCTTCTATGCAAGAAAGAGTCACTTTACTTTAACAGTATGGCTCCTGCTGGGTCGGTTACACTCCAGCGAATGACCCTATACTAAGTCGCATATAGACAACCCAAACTAGAGTGGATGAGTCATTTAAGAAGAAAGAAACAGACAGGACACACGTTGTATGAGTAGGGAAGGAAGAAAGGTGGAATTAAGGAGAAACATTGGGATGAATATGATTGAAGTATAATTGTGTAAAATACATTATATGCTCAACAAATTCATTCAAATATTTATTAAAATTTTGAATGTGAGATCAATTATTTTATTTACCAGTGTATTAAAATTCATAGTTTTCATTCTGCTTTCCATTGTGGATTTTGTGCGTTTGTGGCAACATTTTACCTGCCATCATATGCAACCTCTTCTGTGACAAGTGCCCTTCCTTGAATATGCTTTGCTTTATAAGAGCATCAGAGTTAGATATTCTGGCAGCCACAGCCCTAAAAGAAGCTCTCACCTGAAAAAGAATAAAAAAAGAAGAGATTGAGAAATAAGTATCTTTCTAGGTTGGCCTTCTCTGCGAAAGAAATGCTATTATTTTCTCCCTTCTAACACCTGCCCACAGACCCATGTTCCTGTTAAATGTTTGTTTTGGGGGCGTGGTGGGTAGCTCTTATATAAACCCATTACTATATTATCAATTCTAACATTACTACTTACTATTTCTTGGAGACTGTTTTCCTGGCTGAACCTCATAGGAGCATAGAATAGAATTCATTAAATAGTAAAAATATTAGGTAAGATTTTGCTCTGTAATGTTTTAAAGCCTAGCAGTCACAGGATGGCAGAGACAAGAAAAAGAAGCTTCCTTTACTTTGGGTTCATAGAAGAGAGACCCATAGGAGAAGACGTATGAATAATAATACAGCATACATATTTGCTTAATGAGTTTCATCTGACATACGTACCTACCTATAAGATTGAAGTTTTCCCAAATGGGGAAACTGTAATTCATGTTTGACTTTGGTAAGGAGAATTCATTCTAATAGTCAAGGGTACTTAACAAGGCCAGTTTGTTCAGCTTCTTTTCTGTGTTGTTTCATCATTTCATGAAAGGCTCTACCTAAAATGAAAGTATGTGATATCTTAGAGTGTCAGAGAATGATTTCTTCTCACTGGATTTTGGGAAAGTGAGGAAAAGTGGAAACTAATGAAGGTGTGTTCTTTCTCTACTGTTTCTGTGGTAAGGACTTGAAATATTCCATACAGACTAACCTGTAAAAACAACACTGCTCAATAAGAGAGGTGAGTGTCTGTCTTCCTCTGCATCTTCTCATCTTTGTTTTGCTTCACTGTAGCCTCCCAAACAAGAGTAAAGTGACCATGAACTGAAATCTCTAAAATCATGTAATAAGTTTTAAATTTTTTTCCAGATGTTTTGTCATAGCAATAGAAATCTGGCTCACAGATATTTTCTCAAACACAAAGGTGCTGTACTTTGAGGTGAACCTCATCAGAAGTCAGTTCTGTGGTTTGGAACTCAGAACTACCTGAAAGAAGCCAACAAAATTTCATTACCTAAGTCTACAAAGCAGATAATACTAAATGTAACTTATTTGAGAAGAAGAAATATTAGTGATTCGAATAATAGTAATATTGTTTCAAAATGCAATGTTAAGAAATATGTTTGAAGTTTTTGAAAAATTAAGATACTCAAGGCAAATTTTCAAGTATTAACAGATGTTCTATAGTGTTTTAAGATATGTGGGTAGAGTTAAATTCTATTCTCCATCTTAATTAATTTGGATATGAGTCTAAAAATTAACAGAAAATATTAAAAAGAGATAATGATATAAGAGGTGAGGACCAAACCATTATTAAACAAAATACTCAACCATTTTTCTTAATAAGTATTAAGTAATTCATTAAATAATAAATGATGCTGAGTATTCAAAACATATTTTCTTCTTGCATAACCCACCACTTATACTACTGTTGAAGCCATTAACTATAAATTAATATAATTATCCATGCATCATTTTATCTTTTTTAATTTGTAGAAAATATAATATCATTAATATAAACCCATCAACATTTCTTACTTACATCAAGACATTCAAATTTTATTTAGAGTGGCTAAAATTAATATTTAAAATTATGAGAGAATTGTTAACAAATGAAAAAACCATTAGAGACTCATTTTATTAGGCTACCTCTTATCTGATGTACCTGGAACTTTGTTTAAATACTTTAATTCTTAATGTTCCTAAGAGATTTTAAAAATAGTATTTGTTACTTTCTGAATGCTACATGTCAGTGGAGTCTACAGCTGAACATGCACAAGGGAAATTATCATTTTTGGAGAGCTCAAGATCATACACAGTTGGAATAGTTGTCATATTGGATGTGAAATACCAGTAAAACCACCGACTAACCTCCTCCTGATATGAGTGCTGAGAATTGCTAATCAGTTAGATGTCAGTGAGCTTTTGGTTGCCCACTCTACTCAGATCAGGACCAAAGAAGATGATTGGGATCGTTAAAATGAGTCTAAAATAAGAACTTGTTAATGGGAGCTGTCAAGAAAACACTGCTAGTGTTACACTACATGATGAGGTGCCTAAATACATCAGAGTTGCCTCCGGCTTCGTCCATAATGTAACTAGTGCTTAGAGGAACCCACTCCCTATTGTTTTATGAGATGTTTGGTGAAGCATATTTTGTATTTCATCTTTCTTGCTCACTTTCCATTTTAGCCTTTGATCCTCATTCTGTTCTATGTAATTTTGCTTCTTTTATTTTCATTTAAATTGGTTGGAGAAGAAGAGGCCATTAAGACACACTGTGTAGCTGTCAATCAGTAGACTCAGAAAGTCTGCAAATGATAATGGTTGATTCAGCACAGGAGCTTGTTGGAGTATCTGCATGGCAGAGATGTCAGCATATTGTTTCTAAGATCCTCTTCCACATGCAAAGAGTAACAGAGCATGTCCCTGCTTCCTTTATTCTTCTCAGGAGAGCTAGCAAGTAGCATAATCAATTCTTCCAGCCTGTGTCTTGCACCTGATGCTTGGTTTACACACTGCTTTGTGACTCACCCTTATTTTACTCTTCAAAATCTGTCTTCTACTTTTATATCTTTTAAGAAAATTATATCATCTTAATGGAACATCATGGATCACTGTATTATGGACTCATACTATTTGTCTCTCCTAGCATTTACAATTGAGTGCAAAGTTGTCTTAATTACTGAAAGCTTTTCAGGCTCTGGATATAAAAAGTACAGCCTTCTCTATCTCGGGTGCTGAGGGAATTGGGACTGTGCAGATGGTTTTGAAGCAGTAACTTTCTTGGTTGCTGACATATATAATTGTACCTAAGAGAGATCAAGTGGAGCCTTGATTTCATTTATTCTATGAATATCAAAATCATAGATGTATGGTTCTGGTAGTTCATAGATGAAAATAGCTCACTGTACTGCTTAGGGAATTCAAATACATAAGGAATTCTCCATGTTTTGTAGATGGCCAACCTAGATTTTTTTTTTTTTTTTGGCTAGTTGCTTATCTTTTTTACGTTACTTGGTTAGTGAGAACAGGATAATATTCCTGGATTAACAGTTACATTAGGAAAACCTAGGAATTTTCTTTATGTTGATACTGTATAGCACTTACTATTAGTCATGAAGAGAAATTCCGTGGCTTGATCAAGGGTTACTATGAAGTGATATTTGCTCAACATACCTTTTCATGGTAATAATTGAAAAAAAAAGAGTCAAGATGGTGCATGGTGGTAAATGTCATATCTCCACAAAGCAATATAAATGGAATTCATAAGGGCTCAGTGACTCACGAGACAGGTTAATTAAAGCCATTAGGTGGAAAGTGGAATTTAGCACAAAATTTGCTTGACTCCGTATTATTGTAAACTGCACAGAATGGTTCCTTTATTAGAATATCTACTAGAGTTTGTGCTATAGTATTATTCTGCTGTTGCAATTTCAGGCTGCTTCATATACTTCTGATTCTGAGAAAGGAATGCTTTATGGGATAGGTTTTAATATGTACAGAGAAGTCTTATAAAAGTTCAATGCGACCTATATGGCACAGATACATCCCTATGTGCATCAGGATTGCTGTGTGAATCTCATCGCGTAAAAGAAAATGAAAAGCAACATTTCACAATATAGGGACAGGCATTACAATACTCTAATCTCATCATGGAAACACATTTAGAAACCATGAGTCCTAGTGGTAAAGCACTATAGTTGATCTTACTCTCCACTGGATATCTTTCCTCGATCTTTACTTTTCTGTTATACTCTTAAAATTTTAGTCTTTTGTAATCTGACCTACACCTTGATCTATCTTTTGCATTGTTGTCTTTGAAATCCTTGATCACTTCCTTGCTGCCACATACAATCCATAAAGCTTCATGGTATCCTTATGGTCAATTCTGATGTATGAAGTGTTTATGATGTCTATTCATTCAAGGATCATTTTTTCTTCAGGACATGTAATCCTTTTCTCATTATATACTCATCAGGATTTCCTATGAGTTGGGCATAGAACTTAGTGAAAATGCTGGCACTGAGAAATCATACAGGACCTGTGTTTATGTTACTGTGGATGTATATTTTCTTCTATGAAATTAAATTTCCATGTATTTATTTGCTGAATATGTATAGAGTACCCCAGTGTGCCATAGGATTCAGTTCTAGAAACACAATGATAAACTACTCAAAATGAAGGGACTCTTGAGGACTCAGACACATATGTATTTGCTTATTCAGTCAAAAATACAATTTATAGAAAAAGTTATATATCAAAAACTCATTTACATATGGCTAAGAACATTGTTGAAAGAAAAAAA
Source organism: Grammomys surdaster (assembly GCF_004785775.1). NCBI lineage: Eukaryota > Metazoa > Chordata > Mammalia > Rodentia > Muridae > Grammomys > Grammomys surdaster. Next base: position 1,251,176 of record NW_021621323.1, read on the forward strand.
AATGGCTCAGTCTTCATGGAATTTATACTCTGGTAAAAGAAATGAATAATAAAATAAATATCTCTGTGTCATAAGTATCATTCAGATCATTGAGATTATTAAATCATGGTCAAGTTAGGACATAGATGCATATACATACATATATATATATATATATGTATATATATGCATAGATATTGGTGTGTGTGTGTGTGTGTGTATGTGTGCATGTGTGTGTGTGTGCATGTGTGAAAGACAGAGAGAGAAAAGAGTGACAGAGACAGAGACAGAGACAGAGACAAAGAGATCAAAAATTCCTGCATATCTAGGAAAAGCTTACTTGGGCTGTTTCTTGAAGATAGCTTGATGGAAGCAGGGGAGTGAAAAATGTAGATATCTATGGGGAGATTGTGCACACCAGGTTGGCTGTGAAGCCCAGAATGTTGAGATAAAACAATGTTATGCATGTTTTATACAGAGGAGATCGAGGGACTGCAGAAGAGAGTAGAAAAAGGAAAAAATTATAATTTGAAGATGTGGTTTATTGAGGTAGATCAGGTAAGAGTTTGAACTTTATTTCCAATGTATCAGCTAGTCACAAGAGAATTTTAAAGATTCTTCAAATATATTGCAGAAAATAAGTCATGGGACAAGGGAGTATAGGAAACTGTAGAGAGAATATCTTGTGTGTTGTATGGATGCATCATCTGTCAATTAAAAAAAAAAACTATGGGCTATAGGAAAGGAAATGATAGAAGGTGGTACAACTGGGAGGCAGAAAAAATTCTAGGATAGAGTCACCTGTAAGATGTGAGAAGGACCTGAGCAGAGGGAACCAGCCACATGGCAGAATGTAGATTAGTATAAATAGGTTATTTTAACTTAGTAGCTAGTCAGGGAATGAGGCTAACTATATGAGCTAGGTATTTGTAAATGTATATTTTAAGTCCGAGTTGTTATTTTGGGAGCTTGGGACAGGAGGAAAACAACCTGTCATACAACAGGAAAGAATACAGTGATTAGATTTGGATCAATACAACTAACTAGTTCAAGGGAAATGAGAAGAAGGTGGCTAAACAAGGCACTATCTATCAGAGGCATACTAAAATGTAGTCAGGATATGTAAAAGGCAGATAATATGTAATTTACATAAATGAGATTAGGTAAGAAGTATAGAACACTATTTTTCACACAAGCAAAGTAGGGAAATATCACAGAACAATTGGTTTTCTTAGTCTGCTTGGTAAAGTGAGAAAGGCTGAGAGTAAGCAGGTTTGAGGAAGGAAATCAAAAGGCTAAATTTGTTCATATTGAACTTATAGGAGATTCTACACACCTGAGCACAAATCTCAAATGGATTGTTGGGTACAGTGATCTGGAACTTAGGAGAGAAGTGAGCGCTAAAGACCTATACTTTAGAGTTGTCATTCATGGCCCTGCCTAAATCACTGAGAGAGTAATTGTGATAAATATAAGGTCACAGTAACTCTCAGGGAGCACTAGCAGGAAGAGTAAACAACATAAATTAAGATACTTAAGCAAATGTGTATTGAAGACAGAAGAACCAACCTTTTGTGTTCAGTGGATTCGGTGGGTTCAAGAAAAGATGTTCTGAACATTGACCACTGGGTTTAGAAAACAGAGTATGTAGACTTTGGTGGTTTCTTGTCCTTTCCCTCAAGGTAATGACTTACTATTTAACTCTAATGAAGCCAGATTGAGTAAGATCTATGCTGGGCCACACCCCTGTTCCTTGTGCCTCTGAGTCCTTCAATGTTCTAGATAGTGGTTGGACTGTCGGTCTCCATCACAGAGCATCTAGGAAGACACTACAGAACAGAGCTCAGCCAACGAGGACACTATAAGAGCAACACCCAAATCTTCCTTTGGCAGTGTTTTTTAACATTTCATGACATGGGACTTTTAACTATTTTTAAACAACACACTTCTACTGGTTTACTAATGATTTTAGGATGAATTTGGGAAGCCAACATGAGATAAAATGCCTTGTGCAAAGCACAAGTTTTTATAGAGGATTTTGTGAGGTGAGCAGTGACGAGATTTATTTGAAATTTCCCTGTAACTTCTCTTTGCCCACCCCTAGATACTTTCAACCACTCCATACATCTTTAGAGAAACTGGAGTGGGAGCTAACTTCTAATAATAATCCAGTTTATCTGGGGAAGAACAAGGGGTTACTCTGAAATACCTGTTGTACAAGAAAGAGGATTAGAAGGGTATATTCTCTAATTATAGGAATTTTAAAATCTTAAGGATCTGGTGGTTGGGTAAGAAAGCACTGCTTCCATGGCATGCTTAGTCTAAAATCTTGCAGTCTTGGAAAGCAGAGCATGTGTTTTGGGTGATACTAAATACACTTGGAAGAAGGAAGTATTGGGAAAAGAACACACATGGCTTTCTCCATATACAGGCCTTCATGATGAGTCAAGAAACAGTAACAGGAAGATAAAATGTCTGAGAGGTTTCAAAATCTAACTGAAGATTGGTGTATATCTGCCTAGATACAGAGACGGGAACTCAATATCTTGGGCATCTATAAGATAATTTAAAAGCATCTTACTTGATGAAGCGTCTATTCTTATACCTCAAAATGGTGATGGCATTAAACTGTCCAGCTTAAAAAAAAAGTTCCATTCCCATTTCCCCTTTGTTTTTCTTCCTCTACACTCTTTGACAATTTTAGGTTAAACTAGCTTGTAGAGGAGGAAGTTTGTTAGGGAGAAACTGATCCTGAAGAGAATGAAAACAACCAGTGGTGTCCTTATTCTCCTGCAAAGTTTGTTACAGAGCATGTGAAGTGATTACATAAATGAGCTGGTAAGCCCTTGACATTATTTATCATATTTTCTGAATCCCCTGGGCTGCTCGGATGTGGCAACAATTCAGCTGTGTTCTGCTGGCCTGATGGAATTGATTCTGTTGGTTTTATGGTCTGCTTAGAAAGTGTTGCATTCCTTCCTAGTTATCTTGGCGAGAATATATTGGCAAACAGAGACCCCCTGAGAGAGAAATAATGGTGAAGTAGAGTCAGGTTTTTGATTCATATAATGAAACGAACATCAGACTACCTGACTGAGACCGTTTCTGACTTGCCAGGACTGTGGTGTGATACATAAGTAGGCTATAAGACTGGTTAAGACCCTGAGGTAAACAACTGCATTTCTGGACAAACTAAAATGTGACGCAACTACTACCTATATTTCATGCTTCTTTAATGTGTTTACACATAAATACCAAGAGAAAGAATGCAAGACAGAGAAGGAGGGAGAGCATGAGAGAATGTATTGAGTAAGAACCTTTGCCTTATGCATTTCACACCCTTATCAGCTTGACCAAGAAAGCCTTTTAGAAGAGTCAGTTCTCAAGCCAATGCAATGCTGTTGGAGTCAAGAGATCAGGATGAACCAAGGAGATGCTGCTTTTCTTGCAGCTTCAGAGGATGCTTTGTGTTCTCTTCATCCTTTTATTTTAATATATTAGTGTTCTTATGTTTTTTTTCAATCTGAAGAATGTTCGAATTCATTATTATTGTGTCCGGATGTAGTCATGAATATATCACTGTGCCTTGTTCTCAAGATATTACAGCACGATGGAATTATGACACAGAGGTTGGAGCTAAGAAGAAGCCAAAGAAAGAGGAAGGAAGACCAAGAGAGGAATTGCTTCTAGACACCCAGTCAAACTGGATTCTTTCCAGAATGGAAGTTGACCCTCTGAGATGACCAAATAATTACATTGTACTGTCTTCTAGATTCTGGATTTGGCAATGATTACTGACTACTAAGACTGCTATTTATAATAATGGACAGTAACTACTAATTTAATTAGAACTTTCTGAAATAGCTATAAATTTCGAGGTTAGATAGATAAATATAGATACAAATGTAGATAACATAGATAGTATCCATAAGTATTTGTACTTATTTGTGTCTCTTTCACCAGTAACTTAAATATCATATGAATAAGAGTTTTCTTGCAATATTCTCATCTCTGAGTCAGTAAACAAGTTTGCTTATGAAAAGTAAGAAAACTTAAAAGGTGTTTTGACAGGGGTGCAGGATACAATAAATTGATTAATCAGTTTCTTAAGATTGACGTTAATTTTCCAAAGCAACTTAATCTATTACAAATAGAATACTTCAAACCTAGAGATAGTTTGAAAGTTGATACCATCAGGGCATAGCACTTCTAACTTTTTAATTTCAGAACTAGAGGGTAAGATAGGAAGATTGCTGTGAGTTTAAGGTCAGGCAGGGATAGCTAGTAAATTCCAGGCTAGCACTAGATAGAGTAAGACCATATATCAAGGAGCTTGGGGTACCAGTGAGTATACTAGGCTTTGTCATGTGTGATGCTCTAAAAAGCAGAAGTGTGTGACAAAAGGGAAGTATCAAAATGTGTCTACTAGGGAGGTAAAAGTGTGAGATTACTTCAGATATCCAATGGAGAAAATCTCTCAGGTTGAAGATGACTAACCAAGAGAATAAACTTTTCAAAAATGTCCTAATTTAACACACATGTCTAAGGGCATCTTGATGACCCCTGGAATATTACACTGGATATTTCAGTACATTTCTCTTTAATGGAGACTCATGTGTTTTGGGAGTATATGCATGTGCTCTTGGCATCTTTGAAAAGGTTACTCATCAGTTATTAACAATTTTGAGTGAAGCCTCAGCCACCAACAGACTGGTAAACTGTCATCAGCGGTAAACAGACTTTAGCTGGGGATACGTGTAAGTAAATGATGGAAAAGTTACCATCCATACAGGACTAGATTAGGCGTGACCCAATTAAGTTGAGGCTGACAAGAAAGTACGTTTCTAACCAGCTAAGACTACTAGGAACTAATCATTCTGTCTGGGGATGGAACTTAGATTTTGTGAGAATATTCTATTAGCAACACTATTTCTCATACTTGAAAGTTTATTAGAAAACAAATATTTTTGCTCTAGAAAATTTTGTCCTACCAGAAGCAGACCTTGAGCTACTGCTGATGGTACAATAAGGTATCCTCAGAGACAAGGGATAAATTACAAATTAGCATAGAAATTATAGGAATTATATTATTATAATGTAGAGGGAGGAGAGAGAGGAAGAGAAATAGGCAGACACACACACACACACAGAGGGGGGAGAGAGAGACAGAGAGACATGCAGAGACAGAGAGAGGGGGAAGAGAGAGAGAGAGAGAGAGAGAGAGAGAGAGAGAGA
>NW_021621323.1:1256489-1322349 GCF_004785775.1 Grammomys surdaster
AGAGAGAGAGAGAGAGAGAGAGAGAGAGAGAGAGAAGAGAAGAGATGAGGGATATAAGATTAAGATTCCATCTAGCATAGAAATTCAGTCACAAATCAGTGGTAGGAACAGAGCTACTCCTCTGACAAGTCCTCATGGCTGAGATGAATGGATAACAGAGAGTAGTAAAAACAAAAAATGTAGCAAACCTTTTCTTCTGACATCGATTCACATGTTCAATAACTATTTAAATTCCTAAGCAGGATTCGTTTCACTTATGTATTTTCCTGTTTCTGAAAATTGAAACCAGAGCTTCACATTTCACAAGTTTGAAAGAATGGATAGATAGATAGATAGATAGATAGATAGATAGATAGATAGATAGATAGATAAGGATATGAATATGGATATGGATATGGATATAGATATAGATATATGTAATATTTAATTCTGGTCATTTCTAAGAAAGGCAAGAATATGTAGGATACATCAAGAAGTGACCCAAGGAAGGGCTGGATGGATCCGAGGACACATTTCTTGTCCTTTTATACTTCAATTCCCAGGCTACAAATCCTAAATCCTAGCTCCCAACACCGAATAACAACATGGACTTGGGAAATAAAACAGTGACTTCATCTTCCTAGTGAAGCTTAGCCTCCCAATCTTTAATGCCTGTCTTGATAATGAACACAAATGGAGAGAAATTTGTTTGGAGACATTTTTCTCTTTCACAGAAGTCAATTGAAGTAGCAGATCTTTCCTTCATCACCTGAAGAGGAGCTTCAGCAGGAAAAAGAAAGGAGGGTTTTGTCCTTCGCCCTTTGCCTTTTCACCCAGAAGCTGAGGGAAGCTTGCAAGTAAAACCAATCCTTCCCTTGGTGAGCACCAGGCATTCTAAAGTCAGTCCTGAAGGTCTCAGAGATAATCCTGTCTTTCTACTTATATTTTTAAATGTTAAAATATGGTAAACTCATACTTTTCACTATTATTTTGCTAAGTTTGGTTTATCCTTTCAAAATTATAACAACAGGTCGAGTAGAACAGGAAGAGTTTTGTCCAGACTTGATTATCCAACATATGAGATCAATGTGCCTTCATGCTTGGGAAATATGTTCCTAGGTTAAAATATTTAACCTAAATGTCACTATAATTATAACTGTCTCAAACTTATTCCTATAATTCTTTCTATGGGATGTGCAATTAAAGTAGTAATCTAAACAATGAAAGTAAATGGAACCCTGCAATTACATGGCCCAATTTCTCTCATGTTACAAGAGAATGAGGAAATGCACTATTTAATCAAAATTCCAAGACCAAAACCATGTTTAGTACTGGACCTTGTGTACAAATATAAGTTGTATACCCATTAACTATTTCTATTTTCATGAAAATCATTAATGATTGTGTTTCATCTACAACGTTTTAAAAACGTTGCATGGGGAAAACTCTTGCCTTCAGCCAGAGAATAGCATCTTATTTAACTCGTATAAGCTATTTGGTATATTGGACAAACTAGATCCACAGTCTTGCGCATTCGAGATTATGAACATTACTTGGAAAATAAACTTAAAGGGATTTAGAAACTTCTTTATCAAAACCATTGACTACGGAAAAGAAAATATGTCCAAAAATTTAGCAGTCAATTTGAATCCTTTGCAATGGTTTTCTGAACAATAAACCATGCAAGTTTCAATATTAGATAATGAATAATGTCACTACTTAAAAAATGCTGGTCCAGATTTATTAGACTCACTTGCAGACATTCTATTTAAATATTCTTAGGTTTTTATTATAAATGAATTTGATAAGTCACCACTCCTTGATTATTTGCAAAGGAGTCTCATTAAGCCATTGAGAGTTCATAGTTAATGTTTATTTTATAAGAAAATAGGTTCATTAAATTTATAAAAAAATTATAATATATGCACCAGAAAAGTAATCCACAAATATTAAATATAAAAAGGTAAGATGACTAACCATAGTCAGGATATAATTAATAAGATTAATGACAAATATAGATACCATGATTATTTTGATAAATTTATTTAGCACTCTGCACAATATATTCTTATATTTAAAGAAAATAAAAATAATATTATATACATGAAAATATACACTGTTAAACATGAATATTATTTGCCTTGAATTGGTTCAGATTTGAGTTGGAAATATACAAAAGTGATAGAAAGCTTGCATAGGGTGCGTGAGGCCCTAAGTTCAATTCCAGCATCATAAAATGAAGATCTGGATTACATTATAATTTTCATTTTATATATATATATATATATATATATATATATATATATATATATATGTGTGTGTGTGTGTGTGTGTGTGTGTGTGTGTGTGTGTGTGCGTGTGTGTGTGTTTTATATATAACACTGGCTATCATTTAGAATAAAACAATACTACAAAAGTAAATAATTATCTCAGATCCAGAACCATAGGATTTAGCTGTGAGTAAAATATTCTGAACAAACTAAACTAAACTAAACTAAACTAAACTAAACTAAACTAAACTAAACTAAACTAAACTAAACTAAACTAAACTAAACTAAACTAAAATAAAATAAAATAAAATAAAATAAAATAAAATAAAATAAAATAAAATAATGCTTCTACCCTACTTGTCTGTCCAGTGTGTGATAGTGGTAACTCCCTTCTTCCCTATTGAACCTTTCTTTTGATTTTAGCATTTTGTCTCCTGTTTCTTTTCAAGCTTATTATATTGTATGCCTCTCTTCAGGGCATCTTTTTCTCTTCAAGTTCTTTACAACTAATGACACCAAACCTCCAGTGTTTTATTTTACTTCTTGTTTTACATATCAAACATCTTCAGTATTTAATCTTGACTTCCCTAATGTATTCCTACGCGTTCTACTAACCTCATGTCTGCAGATCCAGCTCAGAGTTTTCTACAGAGGCATGAGGTCTTCTGGGAAGTCATACTACTATATGGTACTGCTTCATTGTGCTTAACATGTCTTAACATAGACATAACATGTTTGAAACAAAATCTTGAGGCTTATCAATTCTTTTTTATTTTATTTTTTTATTGGATGTTTTATTTACATTTCATATGTTGTCCCCTTACCCCATCTCCCACCCACCCAGGAACCCCCTATCCCCTCACCCCTCCTCCTGCTTCTCTGCGGATGTACCCCTACCTATCCCCCCACTCCTAAATTCCCATCCCCTGGGGCATCCAGCCTTCATGAGGCCAAGGATCTCTTCTCCCACCTATGCCTGACAGGGCCCTCCGGTCTTACATATACAGCTGAAACCATGGATTCCTCCCTAAGTGCTCCTAGGCTGGTGGTTTAGACCCTGGGAGCTGTGGTTGGTTGGTATTGTTGCTCTCCTCATGGGGCCACAAACCCTTTCAGCTCCAATGGCCTTCACTCTAACTCCTCCATTGGGAACCCCATGATCAGTTCAATGGCTAGTTGTGAGCATCTGCTTCTGAATATGCCAGACTCTTGCAGACCTCTGAGGAGACATCTATATCAGGCTCTTATCAGCATGCACTTCCTGACTTCCACATCAGCATCTACCTTTGGTGATTGCACATGGGATGGATACTCAGGTGGAATGGTCTTCAGACGGCCCCTCCTTTAGTTTCTGTCCCTCACTTTGTCTCCATATTTGCTCCCTTGAGTATTGTGTTGGTCCTTCTAAGAAGGACCGAATCACCCCCACTTGGTCTTCCTTCTTCATGAGCTTCATGTGGTCTGTGAGTTGAATCTATCCTAAAAGATATCTCCCCTGTCCCTTTGATATCTCTGGTTGAGTAATCTAGAAATATTTTCCTTGGTCCCATGGCCTTTATCTAATCCAAAAGCACCTGGCTGCAGTTTTTCATCTTTAAGATCATCAGCGTGGTTGAGTTTTCATGCTCTTTGCTACACTGCCTTAATCGATGACTTTATGATGCTTTTGTTGGCTGGTTGCATATTCTTCCAATTGTTCTTCTTCCTCATACTCTCCATTTCTGAATAAAAGTGAGGCAAAATGACCTCTGTAAAATCACCACAGCACTTCTTTGGTGGTCATGTTGTATGGGTCATCCCACTTTTAAAGACAAGTTTTTAATTTATGAGCTTATGATTAAATAACCTCATATCTAATGCACAACTCTACCTTAAATTATTTTTTCTAGCTTTACTCTGATATGTAATTAAATATTGAAGTTTCAAACTAATCTAGAATTTACTTGTTTGTGTATTCACACACACAAACACACACACACACACACACCACATTTTATGGTATAGATAAAAACTAAATAAAATTGTTTCTTCCAATTCTTCAGAATCAGCCGAAAGCCTTAAAGAAGGTGTTGAATGACAAACCACCCATCTGCACAGTATTAGAAAAAGTTCTTTCTAATTCTTTCTGACTTTCTACCACAAAGTTCTACTCCAAACAGCTCCTGGCCATATAGTAAAAACTCAGATCAGTACCTTTAATGCCTAACAAATGTGGGACGAACTTAGAAAAAATTCAGTCCTGTTTAAACAGAGGTCAGGGCTAGGATGGTTATTATTCTTTATTATAGAAAGTGCTAATTTGAAGAATTATTTTGCTTTCCTCTGAATTCAGTGAGTAATAAAGTATAACTTTACAGCATATTTTCAACACAGATCTACAATTGCTGTAATTCTTTTGCAAATGACATTGATTTACCTGTTATATCTAAAGTTCATTATAAAAATCACCTTAAATATACTCCTTTAGCTTTTGACTTGCCAATTTTTTCAAACCTTCTATGGGTCCAGGTTATTAAAGATAGCATCCAAAAGCTTTCTAAACTACACTGCCAACAGGAGTCAGCTCTGCTGTTTCCCTGATAGCATTTGCTTCCCCTAATGACCTCTCGCCGAAAATCACTGAATGAATAAAATGCAGATTATAATGTATTTCATTTTTTCCTATTTTTCTTTTGTTGAAAATGGATTTCTTTTTATATACTATGTTCTTATTGCTATATCTCCTTCCCATACTTCTCCTATATTACCCTGTCTCTCACTACATCTAAACTACAATCTTTCTCTCTTATTATAATCATCTTTATAATCTTATTATACGATCATCTAAAATAATAATAAAATATATGAAATAAAAAATACAAAAATAATTCAACTGAAATAGGACAAAACAAAGAAACAAAAATAGGCACAGTAAAAGTACAAAAAACATATAAATAAAGAAACACACAGAAATCACAATAAAATAGAGATTCAGAATCTATATTGTGTATGCAAATGACTAGGAAAAGCAAAACTAAGCCACTACAAAACATTATAAGACAAAGAAATTCCAAACACGCCATTGTGTTAATTTTTCTGTTGGCAAATTACTATTAAGCATGAAACTTGCCTTTAAAAGTGGTTTGTAAGCCTACAGTGGTGATAACATCTTTAATCCCAACACTTGTGTGGCAAAGGTAGGGGGAGCTCTGTGAGTTTGAGTCCAGCCAATACTTCATAGAGTGTTCCAGGACAGCCAAGACTATGTAGAGAGACCTTGTCTCACTCCTTCACACCACCAAAGGAAGAGTGGTTTGTATATCCAGAGAGACTCCACCGGAGGAAACTATTTTTCCATTTGTAAGAGTTTATTAATTGGATGTACCTTCTGGGTTAGAGATGGTGCCTTGTGTCCATTTTCCCTCTCAGCACTAGAACCCCACCTGGCCCAGATCACCATAGATCCTATGCATGCTGCTACAATCTCTTTGGGTCTTGCAGTGTTCAGAAGGCTATGTTTCCATGATGTCCTCATCCTCTCTGGCTCTTAAGATTTTCCCTCCTCTTCTCCTTGGCCTCCTCTTCCTCCTCCTCCTCTTCTTCCTCCTCCTCCTCCTCCTCCTCCTCCTCCTCCTCCTCCTCCTCCTCTTCCTCCTCCTCCTCCTCCTCCTTCTCCTCTTCCTCCTCTTCCTCCTCCTCCTCCTCCTCTTCAATATCCTCCTGCTCTCCCTCCTCTTCTTCCTCTTCCTCCACAGAATTCCTAAGGGGAGGAATTTGATGGGAACTCTCTTTTAAGACTGAGTATCCAAAGGCCTCTTATACTCTGGTTCCCCCCATGTTGTCAGTTTCTGATTATCCTGTACTTTCAATATCCCTCAAAAGGCAATGTATAAAGTTGAACATTTTCAAGTGCTCCTCAGATAAAACAATAGTTGCACATGTTCTGTACCTCATTTGTTGGAATACATTCTGCTTAGAGTTTATCAGCTTCTCAAAAATAGAGTCACCTAAGGTTAGGGAACCTCAATTGATTAATTGCCTCCTTTGGATTGGTCCTGAGGGCATGTCCTGAGACATTTTCTTGACTGACAATTGATGTGGGAAGGCCCAGCACACTTTGGAAAGTGCTATCTCTGATCAGTTGGTCTCGGGTTGTTTAAGAAAGCAGGCTGAGCAAACCTTGAAGAACAAGTCAGTAAACAGTGTTCCTCCATGGTCCCTACTTCTGTTTCTGCTCGCTTCTCTTGATGATTGACTGTAATCTGTGAGGCTGCTAAACTCATTCTGTCCATGTTGCTTTTCATCAGTGTTTTATCACAGCAACAAAAAAGCAATCTAGGACAGAAGGCTTGAAGCATCTGTATAGTATATATGTTCTTTACAGTGCAAAAGCCTCCAAAGAAAGAGCTGAAAAGATTGCTCAGTGGTTGCAAGCACTTCCTGCTCATGTAGAGTTCTGGGTTCACACAATATACCTCTAATTTCAGCAAATCTCACAGAGCTTTTCTGGTCTCTGAATGTACCTGTGAGCACATGGAGCACAGAGAGACAGACAGACATGCACAGACACATACACATAAAATGAAATAAATAACTCCTAAAAAAAACTTCTCGGAAGAATTCCAAAATATGTGCTCTGTAAAGTTTCCATGTAGTATATAATTACACCGGAGGAAGCATATGGTGAAAATTAAAATATTTTAACTGAAGTTTAGACTCCAAATTTACTGTATAATTACATGTTTGGCTTCCTAGATACCAATGTAATGAACACTGAAGGTCATGGTATTTATTTTAAAATATCTTTGTACACTTTGGGAAATCCTTTATTGTAGCTAATCAGCAGAAGGATGGATTCTGAAACTCCGAAAGGAGTATTACAGACTATTAGAATGCATTTAGTTAAATTGGGGAAAAGAAATTAACCTTGAGCATGCTTTGGTACACCAGATATATTGAAATTATAGTCCCTTCATTGAGCATAATGACTTCATTCTACAAGCAGCATTAACTAGGATTTCACTGTACATATTGTATGAAGGTGTATATCGTTACCCGGTTAATCGCTATGTCATCTTAACAATAAAATAGACTTCCCATTTCCACTCACTGTAATAAATAAAGGAGTACACAAAGTCCAGTCTGGGTCTCCAAACTTCTTCTAAAATACTTAGGGTTTCTTTATGACCACCCCCACCCCCTTGGAAAGTACCAAACTTCCCATAGAGAAGAGCTTGTCCTCGGGAAGGAAATGTGGGAGTGAGCCCTTAAGTGTTTCTTACTTTACTGTTTGCTAATTAACTGAACACCTTCGTCAGCAAATCCTTGAGCTTTCTTTCCTTACATTTTAAAGACTAAGCAGTGTGAGAGCGAGGCTGGTGTTCAGTGTGTGTGCTATGGAACAATTGGATTTATTTTCATCTTATATGCAATTACATGGTGTGGAAATCAATGGAAAGCGAAGGCAGGGGTAATTAAATGATGCTCTGTTTTCATTTTATATCAAATACTTACATTCTATTTCTAAAAAAAAAATCCTTTCAAAATAACAAACAAGCAAAACCTTAAACACACACACACACACACACACACACACACACACACACACACACGATTTATAAGGATACCCAGATTTTTGTCCAGATTTGCTATCTGACCATAAGCTTATTGTAGTGAGACTCACACAATGAGATCACTCATTTTTCACTAAATATTATGTGCTGTTTCCTCTATTAAACCACTTAGTAGTTTACACTAATGTCACCTGGGTCATCAGCCTGTTCTGCTCACCCCTAACCCCTCCACTGCCTTTGTTCTAGGTGTAAGTGTCCTGTGAGTGAGCTTCTTAATATGCCATGAACTTCCTTGTTGCACACTATTTAAACATATTAGTTTCTATGACCAGAATTTTTTCCTCTTTCAATTATTCTAAATTTTTCTCACATTTCAAATTTCAAAGTAGAGTCTGAAAATTTTCCTGAGTTATCTGGAACACTTAAACAAGTGAAAAAGATGCCACAATATAGAAAATATTTAGCTTAGGCAGTGACAGTATCATAGTCAATGAAGTTTATCTGACGCGCGGTTACTGCTAATGGAAAATATTTAAGAAATCATACAAGTACGTTTTTATTTCTTTGTGTTGCTACATCACATATAGGAGATTCATTCCAGAACTCTCCAAATATTTGACACAACCAGATTATATTTTCACTGAATATACATAGTTACAATGAAATTTAATTTTTTTTAATTATGCATAAGAGACTTACAACTACAAAGATTAAAATAATGATAATAGTATAATGCACTAAAGTTATTTGAATTGTGAACTGTTATGGATATTTTCTCTTGGTAACCACACCATAGTTGAGCATAGAGAGCAAAATCAGTGATAGCAAACAAATATCTCATATGGATGGGGAGAAAGCACACTACAGCCATTCGGTACCCAATGGTTTGGGGTACTCAAACAATCAAAAACATGGCTTAATGTTTTGTTTTCAAGTATTTTCTCTTTTAAAATGAAAATACTACATTAAGAAAAACTGCCAAGTGGGAAATCCTGTTGAAATAAAATGCTGCTCAATGAGAAATACAGCTTAACAAGAAGCTCCATCCTTTGGCAAATACCTCCTATTGACATATAGTAATCAAGAAACTAGATCAAGGTTTTACTTAAAAGTCCAGCCAATACAAAACTCTATTTGATTACAAATTTACAGAAGTAATTCTATTGAATAATGTCAGGCCAAATAAAGTTAGTGAACTGTGGGCAAGTGTCCTTATTCCTGCTGCTTCTTTGCACGGAAAAAAAGACTTCATACATTGGTACATATTTAAGCCTCTCTTCTGCAGCAGGATACTTATTCTGCTACATTGTTTGCTGTGGAGCTGGGTGATTGGGCAGTAGAAGAGGAAAAAGCTGAGAGAAGAAGAGAGGAAGGGTAGGGGAGAAAAAGAGAAAGGGGAGGAGAAAAAGAGAGGAAGAGGAGGAGACGACTGGATAGGAGGTGGTGAAAGAAAGCCAGAGGAGAGAGAGGTAGAAGGACAATGTGGGAGAAAGACATGGCCTGGAAAAACAACAAGTTATAAGGAATCTCATTGATGGGGACTAAAATAGGATAGTGGTAAATCTGCCCAATTTAGGCATGCAGTTTGTATTCATAGTTATTGAGTTGTGTTTTCTTTGATCAGTCCTATTTGGGTTGGAGATTTACTCCAATAGTTTTTTCAATCACTTTGCTCTACAGGAAAATCATTTGACTTGTAAATTTGGAAAATACAACCTTAGAAACCTGGGTAGCTTATTAAGAACTGAAATTTCCACAGTTTTCCACCTCCTTTACAGAAACTCGCTGATATTACTCAGGTCACCACATTGTGTCAGCTTGCCTAACTGGAAGAGTAGTCTTCAGGGGCATTAGACTTCCCCGCTAAACTACACCATGTAGCAATAACAAATGTGATATTTGGGAGAGAGCTATAGGATAAAATACTTGTCCTGAAAGTATAATGATTGGAGTTCAGATTATTTGAACCCATGTAAAAGGGTTGTTTCATTTGAAGTATAAAAACATTTTAGTTTTCGTGGTCTCCCTTTTCAATTGTTAGCAGCCATTTCTAAACATTGGAGTTCTATTTAGAAAGTTCCGTTGTGTGCCTTTATTTTCTTCTTCTTCATTTTTAAGGACTCATTTATTTTTGTTTATATGAGTACGCTGTAGCTGTCTTCAGACACAAGCCAGGAAAGTGCATAAGATTCCATTACAGATGGTTGTGAGCCACGATGTGGTTGCTGGGAATTGAACTCAGGACTTCTGGAAGAGTAATCAGTGCTCTTAACCTCTGAGCCATCTCTCCAGTCCCATGCCATTATCTTCTATTGTAAGGTCTATGTTATCTTCCAGCAGTTTCATTAATTCAGATTTCACATCGGATCTATCTGGAGGTTTTTGTTGTTGTTTTGTGTTTTTTGTTGTAGGTTTATTTTTTTTTCCTGGTTGGGTGACAGACAATAAAGGGTCTGATTTTATTTTTCTACATATGGACATTGAGTTTTACAAGAACCATTTGTTGAAGATGCTTTCAGTGTGTGATTTTGGCATATTTATCAAACATCAGGTAGCTATTGTTACATGAACTTACAAAAGTTTGGGCCATTTATTCTGTTCCACTGGTGTACATGTCTATATTTTGTGTCACTAACATGCTCTTTTTACTTCTATAGTGATAAAGCTTAAAGACTTGTGTGATAAAACTTCAAAAATTGTTCTTTTGTCTCAGCATCATTTTAATTATTCTGAGTCTTTTATGATTTCGTATGCGTTTTAAGACTTCTTTCTGCTTCTCTTAAAAAATGTCATGGGGATTTTAAAGAAGACTTCACTGATTGTAAAATATTTTTGGTTGAATGGACAATTTTCACAATATTAATTTTACTGATCCATAAGTCTGAGAGTAATTTTCATCTTCCAGCATCTTCATAATCTCTTCAGAGATTTAAAGTTTTTACTGTGGTGACCTTTCACCTCCTTAGTTAGTTTTATTCAGTGAAACAGCATAGACAACTCAAACATGAGTATGTTTAATTTTAGCCATCTGATGTTTAACGAAGATTCCAAATGCACAATGGGAACATTTTCTTGAAAGATAATACACCTTTAGTTTCTAGACGGCCTCACTGTACCAAGAGAAATAAATAAGAATCAAGGAGTTAGCTAAATAAAAGATTTCCTTTGAAGAGAATGAATAGTGTTCAAAGACAGACCAGGGATGTTGAATTTGTATCTACTACATGGAAATGATGTCAGAGGAAAAAAGCATTCTCAAGTAGGTTTTCTTTTGTTGCTATGGTGTGCGTGACTGTGTACGTGCATGTGTGTTTGTGTGTGTGTGTTACTATAAGTGTGTATGCACATGTGTTAGTGTGAGGGTGTGAGTGTATGTGTTAGTGTGAGTGTATGTGAATGAGTGTGTATGTGCACACACATGTGTATGTGTGTTAGTGTGAATGTGTGAGTGTGTATATGTTATTGTAAGTGTGTGCATTCATGTGCATGTTAGTGTATGTGAGTGAGTGTGTGTGTATTACTGTGAGTGTGTGAGTGTATGAGTAAGTGTGTATGTGTGTGTTGATTTAAATGAATAATGTTTAACTTTATAATCAACCTCATCAACAGTGAAATTTTGCTTGGAAAAAGAAGAGAAAATGTATTAGGACAGCTCATATCACACCTTTCTTAGAACATTTTTTAACTTTTTTTCTTCTGGATATATTTCAGATTTTGTCCTCTGAAGTTTTAAAGTAACTAGGATTATATACACTGTTAGATGGTGTCCATTTCCTTTTAACAGATTGGTACTGTAAGAAGTCAGATCCTGTAGCCTATAGAAATCAGGCCATGCCTCTCTCGAACTTTCCACATTAAAGGAAGAGTTAAGAAATTATTCTGTTTGTTGTTCTTTTACAGCTAATATTTATGAACCTATCTAGTACCAAGCAGCCCGTGCTCCTTATCGCATATGTATTCACACATTAAATCACATTGTGAGGAACTTTTCATCATATCAGGCCTCTACTTTATTCATGCTATTTCTTTGAAAGCCACCCTACAGGTTTCTTTCCATCATCCTGTTCATATTGCCTCTCACTTTTATGCTATCTTTAAGCTGGCCATCTTATTGAATGTTGTCTATAAGCTTTAAATGAAAGCATTTCCTTTAAAGAATGAAAAGCCCCAAGAATAAGCCATTCTCATAGAAGTTTGAAAAGCTTCATGGTGTTGATTTTGATATATTGTACTGTTTCTTTTGAATGTTCTTATGTGTTAAAGTAACTTTTATTCGCCTAATGTAATTGTCATCTTGGAGGCTTACAACTGAATAAGATCACCCTTTCCAGCTCTTTCTCAACTCTGGCTGGTTGCTTCAACTCGGCTGTTCTGGCTCAAACTCCTCTCGAAGCTGACTGATTCAGACTGGCTTCTCTCAGCTCCTCACTGAATTGCTCTGCTTGGCATCAAACTAACTCTGGCAATTTGTTCTAATCTAGGTCATTCTTATTTTCTGGCTTTGACTGCCTCTGCTGACCTGACCTGAAACATGAGTTCTATATGAATGTACAAATGACTTAACTCTACTGCATTGGATTCACTCCACAGATTGGATTCCAAGTTAACTGACCAGAACTGACTGAACTCTCTTCCTGAGCTACCTTTAAAAAACTTCTCCTTCCTGTACTGACCTCCTGAGGATTGGGTGTATTTTATACTGTCAAATCTTTCTCTAATTCATTGCTTTGTCTGCTGCCCAATTAAATAAACATCATTTTCTAACATAGCTGTTTCCTTCTACAATCTAATTTCTTTCTTTAAAGGTATATACAACAGGTATGTCTGTGTTTCAGCCAGAGAGATTAAAGGTGTGTAACATGTCTGCATTCCAACTTGATCATACCTTGCCAGAACAGCCATGTTGCTGAATTAAAATTTCTTTACACTCATGCCTTATTATGAAGAGTAATTATGTATCAGATCATTTCTAATATATATTCTAAGAATATATATTTCACTACAACTTTTATTTTTTATATATTGGTAATTACTTCTTATTATATCGTGACAATTGGAAGCTCTTTCCTACTCTATAACTTTATTTAGTTCACCATGATATTAAACTAAATCTGACTAATATTTATATGGGAAATATAGATCCATGCTTTTTACATATATGTAGAACAAATTATTAATGATTCTTCTACAAATCTATTAAAATAATTTACATGACACCTAATAAATAAGTTTGATTTATTGTCAAGCAGTAAGCTAAAGCATAAAGTATATATATATATATATATATATATATATATATTTATATATTTATATATATATATACACACACATATGTATACACACACTGTTGGTGTGGTTTCTATAAAAAGCATATATCAAGAAGGAAATACAGGTGATGTATCATAGCATTAAAACAAATGAACATAATAGAAGTTTTCCTTATGCATTGTATAACATTTAATATTATGTTCGCAAGTTCTTTCCTCAGAATTACTCCAAAGTGCTATGTTAGTTCCTTGAAGGAAAAAATGATTATTAAAAAAAAACAACATATTTAGAAGGATATTTCCTAGTATTAAAGTATTTTCTGGTACCAAATATAAAAATAGCACAGAAATCTCCACCTACACTAGAAGTAAGTCACCTCTAAGAAGACAAAACAAAATCCAGGAACAATGGCAGCATTAGGCGGTATATGTTCCTGGAGCAGAGAACAGACTAACAGATAACAGTCAGGTGACCAGGAAGGACAAGATGGAGGAAGGGATAGTGCCATAGGCAGGAGAGACAGAAGTGTTCTGCAACTGCCTAGATCTCTCTATTTGAATTCCAGATTTTATGTCAACACTATAGGTAAAGACAAAGGGAAGCTTTAAATGACAAATTTAGGAAATGAAATCTGAGCCCCAAGCTTGCTTTGTCTCCTTCCTGAATGAGTAGAGCATAGGTGAGAACATCTTTTCAAGTCCCCCCCCCCCCAATCAATAGTCCTAATCTTTCAGGGTGTGCACAGTCCCAGACAGAGCAAGTGGGCCTGCCTAACTGTGGGCAAGAAGAGCACCTTTGCTTTCATACTGAGGCATTCTGCAGTGAACTTTTACAAAAAGGTTCAGGTTGGTACTTTTTCCTCCATTAGTGAATCGTTTATCATATACGCCAAGTTATGTGGAGCCCAGTTAGGAATGAAGAGGAATTTAATTAGGCCTCTCAAGGACCTGCACAAGAATTTAAGGTCCCCGAAGGCATAAAGCCTGACTTTTTCATTCTTTCTTGAGCACGTGACAGTTGAACTAAAACTAGAGTCAAACTAAACCATTTCAAAATATGGCTACAAAATGCCTAAGGTTTATGACTGTGGAGGGGAAAGCAGGGCAATTTAGTAAAACTAACTTTAACTATGAGGAAGCAGGATGAACATTGCCCTAAAAGGTGAGGTTGTGAAAATTATATCAATCAGTGTTAAATAGTGAATGTTTTATGCTGAGCGGTCAATAAAAGTTAGTGATTTAATATGCACACACTGGATTTTCTTTAAAAATAGGACATCAGTTTGGAGAGTAGGGAAAGAGGGTTAGATCTAGGAAGAGTTGTGGAGAAAGAGGTAAATAAGATATGAAATACAGTGTATCAAATCCTCAAACCACTATAGATAAGTGAGTAAATAATAAAGTACAAAATAAAAGGTTTTCATGTTGCCAAAATGGAGGTTAAAAAAAAAATATGAGCACAAGTGAATAGAACCTGTTAAAAATCCCAGTCAGTGGTTCTTACAGAACTCTTGACAGAGAAACAGAAAGCATAGACAGGAGAACAGGCCAGAAGCTCGTGGGCCAGCTACCCTGGACTAAGGATCAGGGATATAGAACCAACAAGAGAGACCCTGCTATAGTCAAGTGAGAAGAGGAGAATTGATTCCCCCAAATAGTGGCCTCTTACTCCACACCTGTGCTGCGGGAAATGCTTGCTTTTCATCTCCATGAGCATGTGTGTGCATAAACGCACACAAACACACACACACACACACACACACACACACACACACAAATAAAACTCACACATTAAGGTTTTAAGAATAAATAATGTTAATGGATATTTAAATAGTTGTTTTTTTGAGGGGAGTTGGGATGAATGGATGGAGGGGTTAGGAATGTATTGTGTGAGAGAATGATCTATTTTTCAATAAGAAGAAAAATAAATTAAAATAATGATGCTTGATTAATTTTTACACATCTATGAAAAATGTAACAAAAATTAAA
Source organism: Grammomys surdaster (assembly GCF_004785775.1). NCBI lineage: Eukaryota > Metazoa > Chordata > Mammalia > Rodentia > Muridae > Grammomys > Grammomys surdaster. The sequence goes on from NW_021621323.1 coordinate 1,271,547, forward strand.
TTTGGAACATTTTCTATGTTGCGTATATACTTGAAACTCAGTGCTAAATTTGTAATTGATGAAACATTAGAAGCTTTGGAGTTAGATATGGATTAGAATTTTGTGTATGTAACTTGCTGGTTTTTCATCTCTGAAAATAACTACATATATATCCTTGATTTTATCATGAACAAGAGTAATGTGATCTTATCTCTGTGACAGGCAAGTTACGACAGCTGAGTACAGCATGGCTAGCCAGTTGCCCAAAAAGTGCCTGGAGCACAATAAGATTCAGTAAATAATCGTATATTAAAACTGTCATCATCCAGTCAGAGACACAACTTTTCAATGTCTAGGGCACTCATCAGGAAGATCACGTAATATCAGTGAATTCAATTCTGAATAACGTAAGAGATGCATATTCTTAGATGGAGAAGTAATTTTATTAAAAATGGAATCATTTTAGGTTTTATTTTAATGTATTTAAATATAAACTGCCTTAATAAAATATAAATTTGATAATTATATGAAATATATATATAGGCTATCAAATCTTAGAAGGTCTATTAAAAGAAACATAATGGGGAGAGGTTTACTCTGTTAACCATATAATTATATAATGTTGAAATTACCAAAAGGAGGAGTAGGAGTGATTGCATAAGATTCAACTGACAGACTATAGAACAAAAATCTCTGAAAAAATAAAAATGTAGCTTGTGAAAACACAGATGTAGGAATAGTTCTCTAAATACATTAAACAACCACTCATAAAAATAAAAGATACTGACTACTTCATACACAAAAGAAAGACCTGAATAGAGAAAAATCACAATGTCATCTACTGTCATAATGCAGCAATAACTTCTGATATCTCAAAAGAAAATTTACTTATAATACGTGATGATGTGACTATATGGGTAGAAAGCTGAGTAATGGAAATTGGTACAGTGAAGACTTTACATGTTCTGGATGAAATCATTGGCAACTAAATGCAATGAATAGATTTACTAATACATAGAGGGTTTGGCACCTAAGATAAGATTTATAGTAACACAAGTGTATAGTCACAGGGAAACCTTTAATTATTACATAGTCATATACTGGAGATAGTTTGTAGTGGCTGAAGTGATCTTTTAAATGGTTTTTGTGATTTTGGAAATGCTTATAATATGAAACAAGAGAAAGAGTCTCAAGTTATTAAAATGCAAAGTGTGGGTTTAATCATAACAAGTTAAAAATGAAAAGAATCAAACTGAACAACTTGTAAAATTTGATGTTTTATGGTTTTTGTCTTTGTGTTTTCCTATGTTGACAGAATCAAAATTTTAAGAGACACTAAAGTTAAAGATACAGCTGATTTATATGCTGATAATCTGTCTCAGATGATGACAGTAAATTTGAAAACTTAATTTTATTTAAATGGAAAGAAATACAGAAACCTGTCCTTTTAGGTGTTCTCAAGCTTAAAGAGGCACCAAGGTTACACTATATCTATCTGGTGGTGTAGAGAATGAAGAGAAGCTAATGTTGAAAGTAGAACTGGCATCTCTTTGCTGGTGGGAATTGAAGCAGTAAGGCATCTGAGTTCTTGTGGGAAACGGTTTAAGTTGGCAAAAGCAGCACATATATCATTAAGCTATAGATACATTCACTTTTGGGTCCTGGTTTACGTATTAGGAAATGAAGACTGCTTATAAACGGTATAAACGCACAATACTTCATTTTGCTGTTGAGTTAGGGCAAGAATGTATTCACAGAGAAAGTTATGTTATGTGGTAGAGAGTTCCAGGGACTGATATAATACGATAGTTGTCATTAAATTTAGCCAAGTCCTTGATGTGAGAAATTTCAGTTCATTGTTGATGACACAGATTGCAGAAGCATATGGAAGCAATTAGAGGAAAGTAAATGGAGACAGTGGGTGCTGGCTACATATTTGTGGAGCCTGACTAGATAAAAGGAATAATGTGGGATGGAATCTCAAGGAGGCAGTGAAGTCTCTGGTATCTACTTACAGATGAGGAAATCTGAGCATGAAAGCAACCCACAGAATACAAAATCAATGATTCTCTGGTGGGGATGTGGGAGTGGGGAGCATTATGATAAATTAGAAGGTTATGTTGCAAAGGTCGGGGTTAGATTTCTAGATAAGGTTCTTCCTCCTCTAAGATGAGCAGGAAGTTCTGATTAAAGTAAAACTTTATCAGGAGACGGGCATCTGTGTCTGGGAAGCAGTGGGCTTTGTGTGTGCAGTAAGGAAGCACAGGATCAGAAGAGAAGAACGGCTCTCTCAGAAGGAATGAAGGACCTACAGGCATGTCCAGTGTTCAATGATTTGCTAGCCCCTGTGTATTTTTCTTCCCATCTCTTGGAGATATTGCATTCTGTTCCTATGAATTTGTAATTTTTCACAGGGAGTAAGATAGGAAAAGGGTTATACAGGAAAATAAACAGTATATAGATTACTAGAAGAATGCACCACATTATATTCAGAAATCAAGTGGATAGAGGAGCCTGCCCAGCCTGCGGTAGTTTAACAAAACCTAATGATCTGCCAGACTCGATATGCTGCTTTTGATCAGTGCCTTCCATATCTGAGCTGAAAAATCCCCCCAGTACATTCTCACATCACCAATGTGGGTGATATCTTCTGTGCTTCTAAGTTAAAATTGTCTTTGACTCTCCCCCCCCCCACCCCTTTGTGTCCTTTTAGGTTCTCAGTACCAGATACATTTCGACTCTCTTAGAATCCAGATACACAGTGGGTCCATAGGAACAGAATGATTCTCATACGAGAAAGGCTCCAGAAAACATATACTGACTGCATTGTCTGAGGTTGCTTGGAGATAGTATATTCATATTCACAATAGATTGCATAATCATGAGATCCTGATTTTCCTATTTCCCAGAGTGCTTTTCGACTCGGCTGTCCACCAAATTAAAGGAGACTATGCAACTTTACAAAATAGGCATTTTAGTTTTTGTGTTGCTGTTTGACACTGCTCTATTTTTAATTTGTTCATCATTGATTCTAATAAAGACAAACTGTCGTTCCAACTATCGCCTGGAATTCCACACTTTCATTTCATTGCCTCTGTAACAGCTGTTCTTGTGTCATTCAATGATGATGTATCTTTTTCTCTAGGCCATACTAGAGAAGCAGGGAGAGACTGTAGCACAACACCATCCTAAGAACTGGATTAAAGAAATGTTTTGTTTGTCCCCATTCCACTTCTGTTGCTTAGCAGGAAGGAAGTGCATAGAAGGCCGCATTTCTAGAAGATGGAATAAGAATAGATACTTTATTTTCTTCAACTACGTTTGTAATTTCTCCCTCTCATCTAATCTCCATAGTCCTTAGTTCTCCAATATGGGAATCAGAAACAAGTCAAATTGACTTTCTGCACTTGGAGAATTAAATAAGCAAATGTGACTTATCTGTTTCTCTAACAAATAGATGTGAGCTTCATGGATAGACAACATTTACCACTGCACCTTAAACTTTAAATTATTGTATATAAGTTCACAAAAGGTGAAAACAGTAACGATTATTATATTTAGTTAATTCTTGTCAATGCAGATTTTCTGTCGATCAGTAAGGATGAATTCTACCAGTATTCAGTTTAGAATATGATGGGTTACTCGCCTCCACAGCTTAGACATAGTGGAGGGAAAAAGAAACTAAGGAAGCGGTAAGCCATAGGAAGAAATTAAAGAGGCAAGCGTGGCTTACTTTCTTTCTCAGTCTCTCTTTGGATGACTGAATTGGTTAAGTGTGTTGCTCAAAGTTCCTTCTAGGGGGCAGCACAGCCCTGGAATTTTGCCAACATCCCTTTCTATTTAAACCTTCCTCATTGCTTCTCAGATCTTCTTCAGAGAAACAAATTGTAAGAATATAAATATGGTAACCACGCTATTGAGGGACACAATGATGTCAGAACATTAATATAGTCAAAGTTAAGTGGAAGGACGGTAGAGAATATTTAAAAAGAAAACATAGTAATACAGACGAGAAGAGACACACATCATAAAAGACCTATTAAAAAGCACCCCTTTCATTACTCATTGTATGGAGTTCATGTTTTACTTTCCAAGTTAATAGTAATTAAAATCAACATTATAGGCATAAATGTGTTTGCAAAATAAAAACTTGAGAGATTTCAAATATGGGAGAGTTAAAAACTTTTGGAGGAGGTAAAAATAAACTTAGCTCTAAGCTGTAGCTTTCATGATTACCTTGATTTTCAAGAACATTTACTTTATTTGCGAATTTTAATTTGAATGAAGATTCTGGGTTTGCAAAATAACTGAAAAAAAATCAGATGTTAGTTCAAAATTCCCAGATCCTCTATGGATTCCTGTAGGAGGAGCTAAGGTAGGAGGAGTTCGGAGAGGAAGAGGAGGAGTTGGGAGAGGAAGAGAAAAAAAAGAAGAGGAGGAGCTAGAGAGGGCAGAGATGTAGGAGGATGGAGAACCATACAGGTATGGTGAGCACTCGTGGGGAACAACTTATAAACTTATAATTAGGTTGGCTAATTGGGATACAACTCTCTTTGTATGGGCATCTTATTATTAATCATTATTAAACATATAAAGTCTTTGATTAGTCTATAAGAATTAGAGTCTCATTCTCTTACTGGGACCACATAGGTGTGGGAATGATCTGGGCAATGCCCTGCCTTTTGGAGACAGCCTGGAAGATTGGCAGAGCCATCTCTCATGCTAGCATTTAGCGGGTGACAGGGCTGGTGTTTCCGGCAGGCTGGTTCTAGCTGCAGCACGCACGTGGACTCAGGCCAAGAAACATGGTGGCTGGGCTAGGCATAGCCGCTACCGCTTATAGTCGGATGAACCAGAAGTCAGTTTTAAATAAATTATTCCCTTCTAATAGAGATGCTAGGCAAGTAAATTGTGGTTATCAGATGATAAAGAAGAAATTTTACTTATTATCTCACTTTGACACATTCAGTTGCAGGCCTCAAATTCTAGGGTTAGGAGACTCAGGAGAGTGAGTGAAGTCATAGTATTCTGGTCATCAGCAGAAGACTAATGGTGACTTAACTAGCTACTTCTAAAGGTAATTGACATTATTATTTTTTTTCTCTTGCTGTCGTGAGACAAAAGGAGGAAGCTTCATCTTCACTTTTTCTTCGTGATAATTTCTCTTTATTTTTGAGTTAATGACATTTCAGAAATACAGAAGAACTGAATAGAAAATGAAAATGCTATCCAGAATCTCGATGTTCTAAAATAGCCTGACTTTTACAACACTGAAAAGGGGCCCTGCTTAATTGTCATGATTTTGTAAAATATATGATTCTGATATTTTCTCTTTTCTCTGAGGGAGATAAAATAATAGACTAAATGGGAGAAATTATCGTTGAGTTATATATAACTTCTAATTTGTGCGATGAGTTCTTACTCATCACTCCTGATTGCCAAACCTTGGAGCTTAGAAAAAAATATATTTCCACTAATCATAAGGATGAGAGTCTGATACTATTTATCAAGAATATATTCACTCTTTAACAGTTTTCTTCAATTAACATTTGGTGGAAAAGTGCAATTATTGCTAGAGACATGTAAACACTCATACTGTTCTTTTCTCATACAGCCTTGTCTGTTACTGTAAAGTTTTCAAGGAGACTAGCATTTTAAGGCAAAATCAGAAATGCCTTCATCAGATCTCCAGTGTGGTCATGAAATGAACACTTGTCACAAAGGCATGGATGGCTGCTCCCATAATCACTGTCTTCTTTTTTTATCGGTATTTTTCTTAATTAACCAAAGTATCTGCCACTGGCCTTATGAAAGTGTTCATTTACTTTCCTTTAATTTGAAGTAGATTAAAAGTGAGATTTGGCATTGATTAAACACGTAGAATTTATGGGGATTTTAATTGCAAAAAAACACTTCAGAGGGACACGCAAAATGCTCCTTAGTTCTGTTTCACAATGAAGATGGCATTAAGCAATGAGAAGAAGAAGAAAAAAAATTAAGAACAATGTGCCACCAATGGCCTTGTAGTGCATGAATAATTTGCATGGAGACTAGCTGGAAACACTTAAGAAGTGGGCTGAAGATCAAAAACTACCTAGGACAGCTTTTAACTGTTACACTGATGTCTGAAATTTTGTTTTTGAAAATACAGTTGAGTTTGGGAAGACAGTAACATAAGTCTAAAAACTTGTCATTGAGATTAACCAATTCAATTAATATCCTTGCACATTGTATTCTGCACATATGATGTCTAATTGTAAGGTAAATATGGGATACATATTTAGCCAATGTCTAAGTGGTCTCTGTAAGTTTCACATTTTATGACTAATTATCCTTAGATCTTGATGCCAAAAGGGGCCATCGTGCATGTTTTTCTCTGCCATGATTCCTGTTCAGCCTTGTTACACTGGGCTTTTAAAGAAAGCTCTATCTTTGCAGCCCAGGCTACATGTGACAAGATTAAATTGGCATACTTTCACTGTATAGCTCTTGTGTTCCTGGCAGCACAAGCTTGGCAGAGCCCTCTGAGAGAAGTCTCAGCTGTCACTCAGTGACCCATTAACACAACTGTTCCATCCTGCAGTGTCAATTTTTTTCATTCTTATGGATATAATGCTCCCAGGAGACTGCAGATACCTGCAGGAATGAGAGAGAACAGCAGATTCCGGCTAACTATCAAAGACAGTTGCAAACACCACCACCAGAGCACAAATTCCAACAGATGAATTCTAAATGCAGTAAAAAGAGACCTATTATGATGGCAGGTTTTAGAATATATGAGAGAGTCCAGCTTTAAGAACTATGGTAACTTTTTAGCACGCTATTTTCTTTGCTTGGTCTGAATATCAAAAGTATCCAAAATGAGACTTGCAATGAAGAAGGAAGATACTTTAAACCTGTAATAGGATGTTATGGGCAAGAATTTAAAACTGAATAGCAGGCAATGGATACAGAACAGAGCGCACATCCAGGATAATTGCTTGCTAATCTAAGCACAATAGGATCTTTGAGTAAGGGTGGCTTATTGGTATACAAAAAAAGAAAAAAGAAAATTGCCAAGTATCCTTATAGCCCTGTGATAACTAAGGCTTCTATGTCAATACTGAACTGGTATCAGAGACTTAAGTAGGCACAACTGCTCTCTAGAAGTTCAAACTAGCATATTGTTTCATGGGCAAGTACTTAGAAGATATGTTTATGGCTAAGATATGAAGAAGAACTATGTGAACTTGACTCTACGGCTGTTGAAACGGCTCATTAGGTCAAAGCCTAGTGGCCAAAATTCAATATTCAGAACTGAAGTTAAGGTGAGAGGAGACAAGTGGTTCCCCAGGTTTCTAAACCAGACCATAGTAAAGCCTCCAAACTAGAATGCTTTATGCTTAGGGTGAAAGGTTTACTGGGGACCAAATATCCAAGGATATATCACAGAGTGGGAAGAGGGCACAATGACAGAAACATAACATTTATGTGCAGGATGAGGACTTTGGAGCTGATACAGGATTGCAGATTGACTATACACTGGGTGCTTGGCTGAAGGTAGTTGACCTTTTGGGAAAGAATAAGGGTGATTCCGGTTAAACAGAAACCCTGCATTAAGGAATCTTCCTTTATGGTGAACAGAAAATTGTCCTTAGGCTTCTCTTTATTCAGCAAAGTCCTTCTATTTAGGATACTATCTCCTTGCTCCTGGTGTTTGTGTTTGTTTTGTTAGTTTTCTTTTATTATGTTTTTTTTTGGGGGGGGGGAATCTGGAAATGCTTTGGACCTAACAAAGAAAGTTTTCCTTTACTTTTACACATGAACTGTGGCAAACCCCTAGCCTTAACAATAACATACACACACACACACACACACACACACATTCTATATTGCCCTAACTAAGATTAATTAATTTTTGATTAATTTCAAGCAAAATACACAAGCAAATGAGAATCTTTGGAAACTTGTTGGAGATATCTTTCAGTACAAGAAAAACCATGCTCACCTTAGTGATACCAAAAGAAATGGAAACAAAATTTTAAAAAAATTAAAAATGCCCCCAAACTAACAAACAAACAGCAAAAAAGAAAAAAAAAAAAAAACCTGTTGCAAAGGGTAAAGAAACCTGAACCTCTGAATACTCAAAATGCCTATGTAAGACAAAGCTTTAGTGCCCTCAGATTGCGGACTTCAGAGTAGGAGGATGCATTTTCTTCAGAAATATTAACTATTGTTTTAAACATTTTAGCGGCAAGATTATCTTGAAAAGTTAGCATTTTAACAGTTCCAACTAGAGATAATTTGCAAATTTGTTTTTCATTAAGTAAAAATAGTATAGCATGGAATTGGCTTACAAAATGTATTTTAAAGATCAAAAAACTAGAGGAACAGAAGCACTGAGAAAAACCTATCTAGTAGGACCTTTAAAAAACAATCACAAATGAAACCATTTCCTCATTAGGAAACAGTAAAGCTTCTACGCGCCAGGACAATATATGAACAAGTCAGAGTCCATGATCGGGTTGTCTATGAGTGTTTGTGTATTTGTACATACTTTTCAACAAATATGTCAAGATGTTGGTATTTTTTTTCTTTTAAAAACAAAAAGGTAGAATAATGATGCTGTTTTGTTCTCTCCCTTTGTCCTTCCTGCCTACCTTTCCTCCTCCTCTTCTCTCCCTCTCCCACAACAGCCCCTCTTTTTGAGGCCAAAGAGATCACACTGATTGAAAATAGGATTAAAGTCCGGCTCCTATAAACCTCCATGTCTAGTGTCTGAGATTACAGGTATGTATGGCACAGTTACTGTCCAAGTTTACAGATGCCGGGATGGAGCCTAAAGCTGTGTACAGTGGGCTATGTCCTCACTCTGCCAGGACTTTTACTGAGTTGTACAGGGAAAAGACAGTTGTGGGCAGCAATGATGATGGTGTTAAATAGGATGAAAGGGTCAGAGATCCTCACTTTACAGTTGGAAGGATCAGAGGAGCAGGCCCCGTGGGCGTGGCTTCTGGCTCACTGACATAGGCAAAGTGTTTGCGCGCGCTATTGTTACGTCAGAGGAGCTGGGCCGCCATCTTGAAAGCCGCTGAGAGAGATCGTTGGGAGCCTCTACCGTTGTGCCTCGCGTTTCTCCATGAGGAAAATGCTGGCCGCTGTGCTATCTCACGTCTTTTCGGGAATGGGAATGGTCCAGAAGCCGGCTTTCAGAGGACTGCTGTCATCTCTTCAGTTCTCCAACGACGCCACCTGTGACATTAAGAAATGCGACCTGTACCGGTTGGAAGAGGGGCCCCCCACCTCCACCGTGCTCACCAGAGCCGAGGCCCTCAAATACTACCGGACCATGCAGGTAATTCGGCGCATGGAGTTGAAGGCCGACCAGCTCTATAAGCAGAAGTTCATTCGTGGTTTCTGTCACCTGTGTGATGGGCAGGAAGCCTGCTCTGTGGGGCTGGAGGCAGGGATAAATCCCACCGACCATATCATCACGTCCTACAGAGCTCATGGCTTGTGCTACACGCGGGGACTGTCAGTGAAGTCCATTCTCGCAGAGCTGACTGGACGCAGAGGAGGCTGTGCTAAAGGCAAGGGAGGCTCTATGCACATGTACGCCAAGAACTTCTACGGGGGAAATGGCATTGTTGGGGCACAGGTACCCCTGGGAGCTGGTGTGGCTTTCGCCTGTAAATACTTGAAGAATGGTCAGGTCTGCCTGGCTTTGTATGGCGATGGTGCGGCTAACCAAGGACAGATCTTCGAAACATACAATATGTCAGCCTTGTGGAAATTACCCTGTGTTTTCATCTGTGAAAATAACCTCTATGGAATGGGAACAGCTATTGAGCGGTCAGCAGCCAGTACTGATTACCACAAGAAAGGCTTTATCATCCCTGGACTGAGAGTGAATGGGATGGATATTCTCAGTGTTCGTGAGGCTACCAGGTTTGCAGCTGATCACTGCAGATCCGGAAAGGGGCCCATTTTGATGGAGCTGCAGACCTACCGCTATCATGGACACAGTATGAGCGACCCAGGGGTCAGTTATCGTTCACGAGAAGAAGTTCAAAGCGTGAGGAGTAAGAGTGACCCTATAATGCTACTCCGAGAGAGAATGGTCACCAACAACCTCAGCAATATTGAAGAATTGAAAGAAATTGATGCAGATGTGAAGAAGGAAGTCGAGGAAGCTGCTCAGTTTGCTACAACTGATCCAGAACCAGCTGTGGAAGAGATAGCCAATTACATCTACTACCAAAATCCACCTTTTGACGTCCGTGGTACAAATAAGTGGCTCAAGTATAAGTCCCACGGTTAGATACTACCTATAGATTTGTTAAAAGTTTTTCAGTGGGACATTTATGGTGAACTTTAGGAAACTTTTCAGCTTTGTTAAGGAGGAATAAATAAAATGGCGTTACAGACAAATGTCTTAAAAGCTTTTATAAAGATAGATTCCTGGGTTATTAAGGGGATTAGAAAATATAAATTTGTTTAAAGGAGTTGTTCCACTTTCTGTTTTAACATTAAAAGCACTGTATTTCAAATAGTATGAATATCTTTTAGAATATTTTAAATTTATAAAATTATAATAGGAAAAACAGGCTACATTCTCCAATTTGTCATAGTTTCATTTGATTTTTAATTTTGAAATAAATACTGTTAAAGAAGTAGATTTTTGATTATTCTTGTTGGATGAGTTTGTCCCAAATCTTACCAAAACGAGGAAGGCTTCACTTCACTCTAGTTCCCGTCCCAATACCTGATCATGTTCCCCTTTTCCCCTCCCTGACCTATCTCCCACCCAGGTCCCTCCCTCTGCTTGCTTTGCTTTCTTCTTCCTAAATGGGATTCAGGTATCCTCCTTCAATTGGGCACTTTGGCTTACCTTCTTGAGTTCTGGACATTGAATCCTGGATATTCTGTACATTTTTTGGCTAATATACACTGGTTGGTGAGTACATACCATATATGTCCTTTTGGGTCGGAGTTATCTCACTCAGGATGATATTTTCTATCTATATCCTTTTGCCTGCAAAAGGAGTGAAGTCCTGAAGGACCGAGGGACAATGGAAACAAGCAACCTTGGGAGGTAGGAGGTGGGGAGATGCTCTAGAAAGCATGAGAGACCTGGTAGGTAAGAGACAGTCAGGACTCAGAGGGAAGGACCTTAGATGAAATGCTAACAGTAGGAAGAGGGAACTCCCTTTCTACCTCCAGTTAAAAGATGGCATCAAGTGGAGGGATGGGGTTGCCATCCCACAGTCAAAAATACTGACCCAATATTGTTCCTGTCTAAAAACTTCAGGGACAAAAATGGAGAAGAGGGAAAGTGATCCAGTAACTGGTTCAACTTGAGATCCATCTCAAAGGGAGGCTTCAAGGCCTGATACTGTTACTGATGCAATAGTGTGCTTACAGAGAGGAGCCTAGAATGGCTGTCCTCTGAGAAGCCTGACAAGCAGCTGACTGAGAAGGATGCAAATACTTAACAACCACCCATTGGACTGAAGTTGGGGACCTCTATTGTTGAATTAGGGAAAGGCTAGAAGAAGTTGAGGAGGAGGGTGACCCCATAGGAAGACAGCAGTCTCAACTAACCTGGACCTCTGAACTTTCTCAGACACTGAGCCACCAACCAGGCAGCATACACTAGCTGATATGAGGCCTCTGACACATATACAGCAGAGGAATGCCTGGTATGGTCTCAGTGTGAGAAGATGCACATAACCCTGGAAAGCCTTAAGGCCCCAGAGAGTAGGGAGGTCTGGTGGGGTAAGAGGGTGAGGTGGAGACATCTTGGAGATTGGGGAGGAGGAATGGGAAGAGGAAGTGTTGGAGGGCAGACCAAGAGGGAGGTAACAGAGTGCTAAAAAATGATTAAAGATTAAAAAAAAAACAAGGATGAGTTCAAGTCTCTCAGAAGCTCTCCTGCTAAGCCACTTCCAACAGGTGATATGCACTAACCAATAATGAACACTGATTTTGTAGAAGTCTAATATATATGGTATTGGTTCTGAAGTGTGTTAACACTGATCACTTTTCCAGAAAAAAATTAACAGGGCTTTTATTTTTGAAAAAAAAAGCAACATATACAATTTATTTTCCCAAATTCAGCAACCTTTTAAACTTAGCCTTTGCTGGATATTAAAATTGGTATAGACGAATTTTTATGGAAGATGTCTGAGTAGCAAAATTAGATGCTCTAATTTGTACCGAGATTTTATTTAGAACTGTGATCTCTCAATCTGTTAGCTCTCATATATCACTTACCTACTATACATATACTAATTTAATAGGGGCAGAAAATACACATTTTGCAATTTTATTGTAATATAGATGATTATTGATAATTTAATACTAGTAATGGATTCAAAATTTGCTTTACCTCTCCTATTGAAGCTTCCTTTTATTCAGTGCTCTCAAATACTTAAAAAAATTGAATCAGCTTTAAAGAAAAATCAAAGTCTCCATTCAATCAGTATTATAATTTTCCCATTGAATAAACTCATGTCTATATGATTCATGAAGCTGATACACAGAGCATGCTGAGCACAGAGCAAATATAAAAGATCCCTGTACTGGAATTGGAGGAGGGAAGATGGAGGTTTTCTTGTAGGGTTACACACAGAAAAAAATACAATCAAATTAGGAAATGCTGAAGAGTAACAGAGTTCATACAATACTTTCATTTTGGCAGGCCAATAAATACTTAAGCTGAGTAATTTACCCAAAGAAAAAGAACACAGTCAAGTTGCATGACCTTTTGAACAATGAGCAAAGTTCAATTATCCACCAATGTTCTATTAAAAGTCAGCTTTCCGGGTGGAAATGTTATTTCAGCACTCCTGGTTTAGAATTATTAAAGTGAGAGAACTGTGCCTGTATAGTTGCTGGGCTGGGCTGTACTAGGTAACTTCATTTTAAGAACTTGGGGTTACATGAAGTATCACTCTGTTCACAAAAAGAAAAAAAATGGAGGAAACAGTTATTTTCACATCCCTTCTGGAGGATAAGAACTATTAGATTTCATTGACACACTCCATCTGAATGTGACTGTAGCTCTGCTATAAGTTCAGAAAGAATATAATTTGCTTCCATTATATGGAAACTGAAAGAAGCATGCAAAATGGGCATAGAAAATTCTCCCCCGTTTAATCCACAAAATCTGCAGTGTTGCTGAAAGAGTATCTTATTAATTCCTCATTTCTGTATTCTTTGCTGGTGCTGACTGTACTGGCTAGCCTTATATCAACTTGACATACAAAGTAAAGTTCTGTAAGTCCTGGGTTCTAGACGAAAGCAAGCTGATTAAGCCAGGAATAGCTAGACAGTAGACAGCACCCCTTCATGGCCTCTGTATCAGCTTCTGTCTCCAGATTCCTGGCCAGTTTGAGTTTGTGCCCTGACTTATTTCAATTATAAACAGCAATTTGGAATTGTTAGCCAAGTCCCCCAACCCTCCCTTGCAGTTTGATCATGGTGTTTCATTGCAGCAATACAAACCCTTCATAGGACAAGTTGGTACCAGGAGTAGGGTATTGCTGAGAGAGCCTTGACCTTGTTTTTGGGAGGATTGGGGAAGGACTTTTAAATGTTGGCTAGAAAAGCCATTGAGTGTAGAGAGCTTAGTGTAATGCTCTGTAAGAGCTTGAAAGATAAGGTTTAGAGCAGTGCAGAAAATGAAAGCCTGACTTGTAAAGTCTTACAGGGAACTTTAAAGACGCTATCAAAGCTGCTTCTATTTTCAATTGAGATTATGTTCTGGTCAGCTTGGACTGAAGAGACTGGAACATTAAAAGGACACCTTGCATAAGTTCCTCCCCAATTTTCTTTTTGGTCATGGTTTTTCACTGCAACAATCGAGATACTAAATCACTGATCAATCAGTTCGTCAACACAGTGATAATGCCTGAGATTCATAAGATGGCCAAGTTTATGGTGTTCTCAGGTGTTTGAGTTCCTGGTCACATGGTTCTATTTTGAATCTATGCAGGCACAGTGCACCCAAATGGTTAAGTTGATCACTTTGTAATAGTCTATTATTAAAGAGATAGATTGGGAAGTGAAATTCTCAATTCTCCTTCAAAATCATGTTTCCAATAACCTAACTCCCTTTTTTCTCTTAAAGGTTCTGTCTTCTCCCAGAGTTGCAATATGTCAAGAATCAGATCTTCTACACATTCAGAGATACAAACTCTTAGATCTTCCCCGAAAGAGAAATGCCTATGGAATCATGCATTGGTTTTTACCATTAGCATGAGAATACATTCTGAAGTCAGTTTGCTGAGTTTATTTTTTATGATTTAAATTTCCCTTGAGTCACTTGTCATTTCTCTCATTTCTTCTATCCTCCTGTTAATGCTTTACGTATTTTATTACATCTTTCTGCCCTGAGAACAGAATTCAAAGCAGAATCAAACTCTTCGAGAGCTAAAACCATAGACTGTTCACTGTTTTAATATTGAACATTTTCACTTATGAGCACAAAGGGGGAAAAAAAAAGAACTCTGACCAGAACATCAAGAATTAAACTCAACAACACCCGAGTTTAGACCCAACTGAGGTTGCACAGTCCGTTGTTGTATGGTGATTTTTCTGAAGCACTATGTAACATGACAATATGTTTTCACTAGAGTGCTGGTAGGCAAATTGTAAATAATACAACTGAAAGCCCTTTGACGTAGCATATATGTATAAGTCTAAAATGCTAGCTGTAGTTTTCTATCTTCTCTCCATTTCTGCCACCATCTAAAATTTGATGAAGACTTTCTTTTTTTCAGGAGTCTTTCCCAAATAGCCTTCCATTTGGGCCTCATGTATCAGCAATCTCATGAATCAGGTGTCATAAATACTTCATAATTTTCCATTAAATTGATGCCATAAAACTTCTACTTACTGCAGTTATTTTGATACACTGATTATCAATGGAAAAATTTTAATGACACCTGGTCTAAAGAGTTTACCATACATGGAACATAGGTAATATGTAAGTAGCTTGCTTTCTCTATTATCATGCACATTAAATATCTAATTTGGACAGTATATTTCCTAATAACTCTACTGTGTTCCATTTTGTCACAAATGCAGTATGTAACATCATACTTATGATCACAATTTGACTAGTGTGAAATCTTCCAAATCCCCATCAGGCTGCGTCTAAGCTATGGGAGCTAATTTACTTGCCATGAACACAAGAGGATTTACATGTGCATAAGACATTCCTTTGAGAACAAATTCCTGGTTACATTCACTTATACGGATTTTATCTCAATCTTAAAAATATTAAGGAGCAATTGTCAACATTTTATCAATTAAAGGAGTAGCCATGGTGCAGATACTTGATGTACTAACATTATTCATATTTTCAAATGTAAACAGCATCAAACGACATGCTATTCACTGCATGGGTGTGAAAAGCGAATTGGAGCCTCAAAATCAATGACATGTTGCCCTCTATCCATTGCTGCTCTTTGGCAAGAGAAAAGGGGTCCCACTCTTCAAACACAGCATGCCATTTTTTAATTCACACTTAAATTTCCACTTGAGGAGGCAAGGGAAAACAAACTGGTTCTCCCAGAGAAGCACCCTGGGAATAAGTGCCCTCCCAACTTTAGTAATTATCTGAGAAGAGCCTTTCTCCCACTCCCCTTTGCCATCTGAATAGGGCTTGCTTATTAGGGCCTTGTTATATACTACTACCCTATTTGCATAATTTGCAGATGTCAACTTGGTGGCTTTCTTCTCTCCCATACTCTTTGTTGAGTAAATTGTTCTGCCTTTACAGCTGTAATTAAGGATACACTATACAAAATTGTAAAACGAAACAACTCTCAGCATTTCGATAGGTAGATTTTATATTTTGAGGGGGTATAATCAGATCCATGATTCAAAGCTGCTTCTCCTTCTTTTGTAAATTAACCTATGTGCTTGGTTTCAAATAAGTGTCTGTTCTCACGAAATATTCATTGAAACATCAACAATATTCAGGATAAATAAACAGCTGTTATTGTCACTTGGCTCATTATATACAGTCTCTAAAATCATGCTGCAATAAACAGGAAGTACATCATTATTGAGTTACCAGTTTGGCAATAAAATTTTAAATTACTTTGTTATTCATCCACGATGTCTTAGTGATTTCATGGCTATCTGGGCAATTGTTCATTTGCTAGTCTTTATGTACAGAATTATGTGTAATTTTATAAAATTTTAAAATATTAAATATTTTTCATATCACTACTCAATTTTGCATTTTCTTTGGCAGAAATTCCAAAAAGTTATTCTTTGAAGAAGAAAAAAAAGAAAGTGATATTCTGGGCCATCAGACTACATGATACACATTTGCAACACAGTTTGATTGTGTGGTATAGATCTAGCAGACTAGAAGAAAAAAACATTTCCAATATTCACCTATACTATAATATATTTTAGGAAACTATTCTAGTATTTTAGGAAACAAAATATTTGAAGTTCAGTAACATACAAAGACATTTAATTTGGAAATATTTTGCTCAATATGATCTTTCTACAGAATTATTACATTTGGATTTTTCTCTGCTTTTTCAATTTGAAGTAAGCTTTTTGTAGATTTGTTCCCTCAGTGGGTGATGACTAGTTTTTGAATTACATTGTGTGCAAGTAAACTGCACTGCACTTTTTCATCTTTATAAAAACTGTGAATGAGTATTCTTGGAAGTGTGATTCTATATTATCTTTTTGTCATAGCATTATTTATCATTAACTTAGTTAAAAACAGCAGCCATAGTCTTTTAAGACAAGATCAGTTTTATTGGCTTGAGTGTCACATGAATCTCAATCCATTACTTAAAATAATTCTTTGTGAACATATCTGTATTCGGAAAGAAAAAATTGAATTGCTACCTACAAGTTTCTTACAGTCATATGCATCATTACCATAGTCACTGCCATTATAAAGGTGGAAATATTTGTAAGATGCAAGTAGAGCCACATGGGTTTGCAGTGTCTGCTCCTATGTCAATTTAATCGGGACAAGTCATGTTGAAGTATATGTTTATACAATGTCAATCTACTGTGACAGAAACATACTAGAAAGCCTGCAAGATAGCAAAAAAAAAAAAAAAAAAAAAAAAAAAAACTCTTGATTTCTGCCCAGTTACTTGCCAGTTATGGTTTTGTTGATATTAAGAGTTGAGAACTAAATATTTAATTGTCTCCTAGATAATGTATAGTATTTGACCAAGGATATCTGACATAATTGTAAAATGAACTGAGCAGGACATGTATTTTTAGTAGCCACATAATTTAAAATATGCAATGACTATATCAAATCTCAGATTTCCTCAATTTAACTGCAAATGGACCAAAGTTAAATATAGTAAAAATAATGAGAACTATGCATAGCACACTTGCTCATTACCCTCAGAAATGAACACATGGCAAGTACTTCATAAATAAAGAGTAAATTTTAAAAAAATACAATTTTACTGAATAGGGAGGAAATGAATATGTAGGTCACAATCAGAGCATGAGAAATTGCATTAGGTAAAACTGTTTTTTTCCATCTGGGTTTTCCTGAAGAATATAAAGAGCAAGTGAGGACAAATCTTTCTCTTTACTTTTGAAGATGCATATTATTCAAAAACACAAGAGAAAATCAAAAGAAGAACATAGATTTTTTTTCTTTGGTACAGAACCATCATTACTATGTAATAGTGCCAGAGACAACTTGGCAAGTCGTAGCTAGAATTGGAAACTCAGATTGCCTTTTTAGAAACGAGTATTTTGAATGATTCTTCCATTTTCTGTAATTGTCACTGGAACTGGATGATATTGAGTTGGAGTAGATGCTCCCTTGAACTGCTATAAATGAACAATTAACATTTATACAGGTGGGGGAATAGGTAAGTATTTCATGGAGAAAATTTTTATGAATATTCTCTAGGACTCTGTTAAGGGTGTGGCATTACAAGTCTGGGTGATGTACACTCTGACATAATTTCAGAGACTTATGCATGGAATTTAGAATCAATCCCCTTTATAGAAAAGAAATTGATAAATGCCATCTAAGCCAATAAGACAATGAGAAATAAAGAGCATAGAAATCATAGATATCATACTAATTACATCAATCTTTGAAGTGTTAAAATAGCACTCTCTGTTGTTCTTTGTAAAGTATTTATCTGCAGACTAACCATGAGGAAAACATCATACTAATTCCCCTGGAAGGGACAGTTTAACTTATTTTCTGACCAATATTCCTCAAACTGTAAAGGTCATTTAAAACTCTTGTCTTAAAAATTGCTAACCGGAGTTTATTAAGATGAATAATGTTGTAACTTGGATGAGATCCTGAATGAGAAGAGAGACATTAGGTAGAAATTAAGGAGATATGAGGAATGAGTGGACTTGAGTTAATGGTAACATTTAATTATGCATTTAGTAACTGTAACCATGTTCATAATAGATATCAACAGAAGAAGAAACTGAGTGGGGATAAAAACTCTATTATATTTGCAATTTCTCTGTAAATCTAAAACTGTTCTAGTGTAGAATGGTTTTTAAAATCCAGCATCATGATTACAGTTAGGAAAAAGAAAAACAAATTTCTACATGAAATGGACTTTTTCATAGAAATTTAAATATAAAAATATATCTCTAGTATTTAATGATAGAATTCATAGTCAATTAAGCCAAATATTTTTTCATATTTTAAAACATAAAATGTTCATATATGGGAAATGTCATTATAAATACAAAGTGAAAATGTTGAAAAATCAAGTGTCAACTAATTTTCAGACATTAAAGGATTGTTTATTATTATCGGGTTAATTGAAATGGATGTTTGAGCATGTATCAATATCTCAAATATTTCCTGTACTTTATCTGTAGATGAAAAAATTAAGTTAATATTGTCATAATGGTATGTCCAAATATCCTTAGATATGAGTAGTTGATTTAGACTATCATGACTCATTATCTAAACTGATTTCTGTTGCTAATTGTTCAGGTACACACCAGTATGCATTTGAATAAACAAAATATTAGTCAATAATCAAAATATTTAAGCTTATATATATTAAAAAGTATAAAATGTTATTATTTCAACCATAGCTTCAACAGTGTGTGAGCTTGCTTTTTCTTATTAAATACAAATGTAATTATCTTAATTACTCTGTCCCAGTTGTAGTTCCATAGTAGAGCATCCATGGTGCTACATTGATAAATATCTCCAAGCACCTAATCATAGATAATGTACACTCAGATGATGACTTTGTTGAACAGAGTACTTTATTTGTGTATGAATTTTACATTGATTAGTTTTGTATGGAAACTCTCAAACTTATTATATTTTGAAAATATTCTCAGGAAAGAATAAAGTGAAATTAACATATAAGAGGTGAATAAATTAGAGTCACAATTGAGCAGAATTGATATTGACAGGTAACTTATTAGTAATTAGGTGGAGAGCACAGAACAGCATTAGTTGTTTGACTTGGGAGCATTAGAAAAATGCAAAGGGAATAACTATAGGTTATTAATCAAATAGTTTGCAAAAGCATTTATCATTTTTTTTTGTCTCACTAAAAATGTAAAATTCTCACTGAAGACACAGGTCAAAATATCTCTGGGTCATTTGTTCTGAATACATATTTTGATAATGAAAACTATTTGAGTTATAGCATCTTCTTTCCAGTCATGGCCTGGGAGAGGACCAGAGTGGCCTGACATTTACAGTCCTTCAATGGCAATTACAGCACAGCTAATATATCAATTTAATTAAATTCCTATAGTGATTCATGACATAAAATATCAGAATAAGTTAACTTGCACAGAAATAGACAAAAGATCAATGCACTAGGCAGAGACAAAATGAATTAAAGAAGATCTGCCATCCCTCGGAACGATTGTGTGCATAATGAGATTTTTCTTCTCTTTTTCTTTTTAAATGCAAAGCTTGTGTTTTAGCCATCATTCATGGAGGTTAAGTGAGGGAGATTGTGGTCATGTACAAGGATGCCTAAGGTAATCACTAATGTAAACAAAAATGATTGTTTTTCATGTTGCTGTGGAATAAAAAAAAGTACCTGATTAAATAAAGTAAATACAACTTGCCCATCTATTTCCTTAAGTATCGTTTGGGTTGTGCAGTTTCAGATGTTTTGCTATTTGGCTTTTCATCCATTAATAAATGGATGCCTCTGAAATCCTCTTGACAGAGAAACTATCAAAGTGTGCTGAGGAGAGAGGAGCGGCTGTGAAGAGGGAATTCATAGGTTCTCTTATCTGTCCCTACAACTTTGAACTGGTTTCATCATGGAGGACCCCAGCAATTCCAATGCTATGCTGCAGGCCTTTCTCCCTCTAAAGGCAGCCTGGGCTCAAGTAGTTTTAAAAAGAAGGAAAGGGAATGCCTATCCTTCAGTAAGTAGTCTGTGCTGATGAAATAGATCTTAATGGCTGCAATGAATGCACTGGAGATTTAGTCATTGTACTTTTATATCTGTGTCATTGCTCTCTAAACTGTGATGTGGTTTTCTCCTTATGGCTCCAAGCATCTTCATCTGTACAGAAGAATCATGCTAATTATGCCTTACTAAAATATCTTCTAACAAAACTTTTTATAATTCTATGGTAGAGAAATAATCTGTAGCTTATGTTTGCATTGAAGAAATATGTAATCATTAAATTATAAAGAAAAATTATATTTCTTCATAAACTTATGTAAAATAATGTTTTGTGTGTGTGTGTGTGTGTGTGTGTGTATGTGTGTGTGTGTATAAGCACACGTGTGTGATTTATATTTTAAATTAGTCTTAAAATCATCTTGCTAGATAAAAATGATCAATTTCTTTACATGGACATATACTTTAGAGAATTACCAAACATACTCAAAACTTTGCATGATACTCAAACTTGAAAACTTAAAACCTAAAATTAAAAATTTAAAATTTAAAACCTGAAGAATTCCATTGGCAATGCCAATGGGCACTCCTAAAGGACACTGAAAAGAAACAGTGAGTAAAAAAAAATAATAAAACAATTAAGAATAAATGTGTAAATAAAATAGTCTCAATTCTCTTGTGCCACCAAATTACTTCTTAATTAAAATTATGATCAATCAACTGTAACACAAAACTCAAAGTTACAGTTGTTTACTCAAGAGAAATTTGTTTCATTTTAACCACAGTATTGACAGACGGCTAAATTTATTTGAACATGCCCCTTCATTTTGAATGTGTAAAGCAAGAGTCTATTTAAGTAGCTGAAATATTGACCAATCACTGCAGCTTACCCTCTCTGAATTACAGCTGATTGGCCCATGATCAAATGGGGCAAACAGCAAGTTGTGTAACCCATCGCCACCTGTGTATTTCACTTTCCTTTACTGTCTATAAATGCTACCTCATAAGGAAGCACCAAGAGCTAGGATACTTTTATTGTTCAGAGGACTGCCTGATTCACACATCATCATTCACAGACCATTGCTTAGAATACACTACATTTAATTTTTCTTTATGTGTATGTTTGTGTGTGTACATATTTGCTTGTGTGCATGTTTGTATATAAGTGCACATATATGTTTGTGTGTCAGTGAATGGAGGCATGACATCAATCCTGTATGTCTTCTGTAACCATTTTCTTCGTTTTTCTGAAGACAGTCTCTCACTAAATCTGGAACTCACTGCTTCTGATAGAATGACTGGCCAGAAATGCCCAGGAATCTGCCCATATCCTTCTTTCAATCCCTGAGAATACAAGCCTGTTTATTGGTGTTGGTGGTGGATTTTTTGTTTGTTTTTAACTTTTTTTTTCTGATGACAATAATGATTGTGGCAATGATCAAAAGAAGTAGAAAAAAATGGCCAAGAAGGCCATTAAGGTGTTCTACATCTTTAGGAACTTGAGAAAAATAAAATAACTTTTGAGATTTTTAGCTTACCTCCATCTTAGTGCCCATGATCAAGGAAGCAACTGACAACAAATGCTAACATTTGCTGTGATTGCAAACAGGCACATCCATTACGGATATATTTGTGGAGAATTCTCAAAAATGTATAAGTAGATCTCTATGACCAAGCAATTCTACTCCAAAGGGCTCAATATTTCTTTCTTGTTTATTGCCACTCTATTCACAATAGCTGGGAAATGGAAACAACCTAGCTGTTCTTCAGCTGATGAATGAGTAATGAGAAGGTAGCAATAGGTACTATAGGATTTTGTTCTACTGCAAAAGAAATTGCAACCACAAAATAAGCAGGGGAGTGAATGGAGCCAGACAATGTTATACCAAGTGAGGTGACTCAGACACATAAACATGAAGTGCTTTATTTGTACATCGTGTATCTGAATATTTATACCTGAATATATAAGCAGGGCTAACAACAGAATCTAAGAAGGTAGAAATGGACCATGATGATTAGTGAAGGGAGAGCTCTAAAGAGGTGAACAGCAAGGCACAGGGTCTTTGAAGACACTGGCTGTTTTCAAGACTGCTATGAGACCTGTCCTTCCTACTGTTTTCATTGATCATTATATATTTATTTTCAACCGATTTTTGTTCTTCAAAAATTCATGAAACCCAGACCCGGAAGAAACATACCACAGGAATAGCTATGCAGTATTCTCACGAATCATCCATGCATACTAAGATGAGGCCTGTCTATTCTGAACGGATCACTGGTGGCTCATCAGAATGGCTTAGAGACTCAGGACTGAGCTCAGACAGAAAATGACTCTGAAGCTAAAAAACCTTTCATTGTTCAGTGTTCCTTCTGTTTGTCCTTTATGGTCTTGAACTCAATCAAATTGTCAAAGAGCCATATTCCATCACAAGGATAATGGAAGTAGGAATTTGGGATGATTTATTTCTGAAAGCAAAGGTCTATGGGAGTGAAGATTTCAGTATGCAGCATTTTTTTTCATCTTATGATACAAAAAAACAATCAGAGTTTTCTTGCATGAAATTCTTCTCTGAAAATATCAAGCCTCAAATACA
Source organism: Grammomys surdaster (assembly GCF_004785775.1). Lineage (NCBI taxonomy): Eukaryota > Metazoa > Chordata > Mammalia > Rodentia > Muridae > Grammomys > Grammomys surdaster. The sequence continues at coordinate 1,294,489 of NW_021621323.1, forward strand.
CTTTCTACTTCAGTCAATGGTGCTATCACTGGGCCCAGTGTCAACCTTTCTGAGGTCCATTCTTTTATTAACCATTGTATGACATTATTTGATAAACTAAACTAATAAATAATCAAATAATATTTTATGCTGAAACATACTTTAAGATATTGTTTACTGAGTTATTCCACGTTTAAAACATATATATATATATATATATATATATATATATATATATAAGTAATATATATATATTACTTTTATTTTATATCTGAGTTTCTAAATAACATTTTTTCTTTTAAAAGAGGGCTTATATGTTATTTGTTTATACAATTATTGAGATACAACTCATATCATGTAAGTAGCCAATTTGACATATGTTTTGCTGATTTTTAATATATTGAGTTGTGCAATGCTATAAATTAAATTTTTAACACAGAATGTAAGCCTTCGAACTAGTTTCCACTTGTATTACCATCATTCAAACTCCATTACTGTAATAATCAATTTGCTGTCTGCCTGTGACTTTGCTTGTCCTGAATATTTCACCTGCATAGTGTCACAGAATAAGTGACATCACAACTTGGTTCTTTCACCTAGGCTATGTCAAGGTTTACTTCTTTTGTAGCATGCATTAGTACTTCAGTTTTTAATACTGAATATTTTTCCTTTAGTGCTCCATTTAATCCCACATCCCTGATGATTAAGATTTTACTATATTCTATAGTATAAGCTTGTTTTAGCTAACCCTCGATATGTATGCTATTTCCAACTTTGCCCATTTCAGACACTATTAACATGGACATTCATGCACTAATTTTAGTGCAAGAATATGGTTTAATATTAAGGTGTAGAATTTTAATATCCCATGTATCTTCCCAGTGATGCTACTGAGGAGTCACCCATCCATACGTCAAAATAAGGCATTTTCTTTTTAAACTCCTAGCAGCAGCCTATTCGAATTCCATTTCTCTATAACGCTTTCTATTCTCTGTACCTGTGATTATATCCATTTTAGCGTGTATGATTTCAAACAACTAATAAATGGAATATTTTTCATGTTCATATAGGCATTATGTGTCTGAAAAAACTCTTTGAATGTTTTTGCTTCACATTTTTACTTTTCAGTTAAATTATCTCTGTCTCCCTAATGAGTCATAATAAATCTTAAAATATTCTGAATGTACATTTCTTGTCAGCCATGATCTGCAGATACCCTCACCCATTCTGGAAGTTGCTTACTCATTTTCTTCCTGTTGTCCTTTAAAGCACTGAGGATTTCAAGTTTTGATAATCTCCCTGTTTGGGTGTATTCAGTTGTGCATATATGTTCACGAATCTACATGCACATATTTGCACTTGTGTGGAAGCCACAGGTGAATAATGTTGGGTGTCGTTTCTCAGGAGCTATCCACCCCTATTTTGAAAACACGGTCTGTCATTGACCTGGACTATGCTAAGTAAGCTAGACTGGTTGTCTCCTTGTGATTGAACTTGGGGTTTTATGTTACACAGCAAATATTTTACCAACTGAAAAAATGTGCTCAGTACATTTATTATTTCAATGTTGAATTTATTTTCCCTTTTCTCTCCTTTTAGTTTGCTCTTGGTATCATATCCACTAATCATTTACTTTACTGGAGCTCCCTGCTCTATAAATTTAGCTTTTAAGGAATTCTATAAATTTAGCTTTTATATTAACATTTGTGAGGAGCCTCTACTTTTTTTACTTCTGTATGGTATGTGCTATGAGCCAAGCATATTAGCTCACAGAGTAGATAACCATTTCTTCTATATTAATTTGTTTAAAAGAACATTTCTGATATAGAGTGACATTTTTAAAATTTTCTGAGCATCATTGTCTTTACATTTCACACAATGCTAATTCTCTAAAAATGTATTGTAAATGATTTATTTACTTAGAGTCTGGATATGTCTCCAATCTGGAATCTCTTGAGGGACATTTTCTGCCTTCACTTACAGAGGAAAATCACTTTCCGGTTTCTTTGTATGTTTCATAATTTTTATTTACAAGTTGTATAATTTATATAACGTACTATAGCCACTCTGGTTTCCAAGCTCATTACCTCTAAATATTTTGTGCTTAGACTTTTATTATTACTAATGCACTCCTTGTTCTGCTTGATTAGTATGATAGGTGCTTTAAGGTTTCTTTTTTTATTTATATATGTTTATGTGTAATTATAGGAGTTTATGTGTGTAGCTGTTTTGCAGAGATAAGAAGATGTTGTACTCTCTGAGACTAAAATGAGTGGGGAAATGTAAAACACTTGATGTGGGTCCTGAGAACCAAACCTGGATCTTCCTGAAAAGCTACATGCACTCTGAATTACTGGGCCATCTTTCCAGTCCCTAGGAGTTAGAAATATTACAAGATGTGTGTTGCACTCCATGTAGCAGATCTTTTCTTCTATCTGACCATTCATACCCCTGTTCACTTACCCATTTAGTATCTACTTAGAATAATTTAGTGTACAGCAAATGATTCATTTGGCCATTTGGTCTCCTTAAACACTTTTTTGTTTGTTTGTTCATTTACTAGTTTCTCTGAAGGGTTGTGTCATAAAAATCCAAGTTTCTAAGATATCCTTGCTTGTTACTTTTTCTCTCTATCAGCTTGCAAATCAGTGCAATAGCAATTATTGATGCCACCTATCCTTGTGTTTTCTTGTTTGGACTCAGTTTTTCATATACCGCACGCAGCTAGAAAGATCATAGTTCTCTGTAGTTATCTGGTTCTCTGGGATTTGTATTTAACATCATTTAGGCTTTTATTTGGAACTTCCAGATAAGCTTCAGGCTGAAGAGTGCAATTGCTTTATCCTCATGATGGCTCTGAAAGCAGGCATGTGAGTAAGGGTGAAGATCCTTCCTATCCAAAAAGGCTGAAATCTAAGTCACAAGAAGCAGTCCTAATGTGCCTGCGATGAGACTTACTGGGAGTTGTAACTACAGACAATACACTGACTCTTGTTTATAGATCATGCTTAGTGTTGAGACCCCATAGGAACCTGAACTTCCCTTTCCACAAAAAAAGCTAATAATGGCTTTTGCTGCTCTATCCCAGATAGATAAATACAAGGAACTAAAGTGGCCTCAAGAAAAAATACCCTGGATAGTGCTGTTTACAGATGTCCTGTAACATCTGTTAAAAAGATGATGTCCACTTTGTCCTTTCTTTTGGTTAACTTTAGAGTTATAAAATGTAGCTGTTTGTTCATACTCTCATGTTTATCTTGAAAGGCACGTTCACAGTGATTCTTCCTCTATCATTCCAGAAGGTACACTGTAATTGTCTTTATAGATTCTTCTCCATTGCTTTCTCTTTTTCCCATTACTCATCTTCTTTATACCTGAAACTTGAAGTAATTTTATTTATAAATTTCAAAATATAAAAGCATAATAATTAAAAGCTTACCTCCAAAATTGGAAAGCCAGTTGTTGCTGAGCTCTTCCCTGGGGATGAATAGTTCTTCCAACCTCAGTATTTCTGTTCTTCTCTAGGGCTGAAGCTCTAGAGATTACATCATCCATTTTAGCATATCTCTTGTTGTTGTCCTCATCTGCTTTATGTTTACGCAGTGATGTTAGTAAGACTATATGAGTGTAGCACCTGACATCACTAGAAGACAGAATCCTACAACAAACTCCTTGTTCGTCTGGATTATGAGCTTTCTGTTCTCTCTTTACAGTGATTCTTAAGCCTTTTGTACCTGTATCTGTTAACTAAGAGCCACAGTTCTGCACTTTCATTGGCTGAAGTGTTTGGTAATGCTCTCTATTGTACAAAAGGAAAAGATGTTTGTTTTTGATAGGTTAAGGCTATCTTATCTGTGGGAGTAAGTACAAATTTAGAATACATCAGGGAATATGATGATTAGTAAGTGGCATTGTGGGTTCTCGTCCAGAATCCATGACACCACATACCTTGAATAGTTGCCTAGGTTTCCAGGACCAAGTCTGATCTCCCTCTTGTATGGGTCTAACGTCCAATTAGAGAGGTTTTTTTTGTTTTTGTGTTTTGTTTGTAAAATTAGTAGTTGGACCGATTGTGGTGGCATATGCCTTTAATCTTAGCACTCCAGAGTGAGAGGCAGGTGAATCTCTGTGAGTTCAAGACAAACTTTGTCTATATAATAAGTTCCAGTTTAGTTAGGGCTACATAGTAAGACCATGTCTTGAAAAAAATGCAGTTATTATTAAAATTTCAATTGTAAAATTGACATAATGTATTTTATAAAATTGTACTATTTGAGTTCCATTATTTTCAACATTTTCAATTTACATTGCTTTTCTCTATATTTGTGTCATTTAATTGCTACCTACTTCAATAATTAGTTTTCTGAGAAGAAATTTTATGTAAATATTCTCTTGCTAGTCTTTGCAACTTTGAATTCCAGATGGAGTAAGAACTACATCTATTAAATTTTAACAAACACATTTATTTAAGTACTTTTACATAGGACGTGATGATTCAACTTTATTGAATTAAATTTAGAGCAATAAATTTACATTGTATGTTTTATTTACATTATGCCATTTGCATAAAATCAGTCAGTGAATCATAGCTTGAGAACACATCTTCAATTAATTATGCAGTAATAAAGTCCTCAATATGCATTATCATTTACAATTGTAATTTGCTACATGATACAGATGAGATGTCGCAATGAGGAACATAATTGCCTTTTTAATGCTGTGGTAGGTATGCTATGGTCATTAATTATCAACTTGGCTAATCATTATTGGTGGCAATTAATCTTTGCTCTAATAATTATTGCTGATGAATATACATGTTGTGCCCCCATTACCTTTTCTATTGCATGAAGATGATGTATGAAATTACTAAACTACACATAGCCTAAAACAGAGATTGAAAATTTCATATAGTAAAGGTATCCCTGAGCGCAAATAAATTTTCATTAAGTTATTGGGCTGGCAAAAGTAGCATTTGATATAGTGATCTTTTGAGATGGTAAGGTTGTTCTGTACTCTGCCCTGACACTTTTTTAAATTCATTATTTCACCTCTGTGAAGTTATTTAATAAGCATGCTTTTGGGTTAAATATAATATTATAGTTGAGTAAAATAAAAAAAAAAGAAAATTATGAAATGATGACTCTTACAAATTGTGGGTAAAAATCAGGGACAAGACAAGGCTGCCTACTCTCCCAATATCTAATAAGTATAGTATTCAAAGATTTAGCTAGGGCAATAAGACAACAAAAGGAGATAAAGGGGATACCAATTGGCAAAGAAGAAGTCAAGATATCACAATTTTCATTATACATAGTGGCCCATATATTCTACCAGAGAGCTGATAAACAACTTCAGCAAAGTGGCTGGATATAAAATTAACTCAAGCAAATCAGTAGCCTTCTTTTATACAAATGATCAATGGGCTGAGAAACAAAATAGAGAAACAACACCCTTCATAATAGTCACAAATAATATAAAATAACTTGGTACAGCTCTTACCAAACAAGTGAAAGATCTGTATGACAACAACTTCAAGTCTCTGAAGAAAGAAATCAAAGAGTACCTCAGAAAAATGAAGAGATCTTCCATGTTTGTGGATTGGTAGTATTAACATAGGAAAAATGGTCATCCTATAAAAAGCAAGCTACAGATTCAATGCAGTCCCCATTAAAATCACAAAACAATTCTTCACAGTCATAAAAAGAGTAGTTCTTACTTTCATGTGGAAAAACAAATAACCCAGGACATTGAAAACAATTCTCAACAATAAAAGCACTTCTGAGGGAATCACCTCCCTGAGCTCAAGCTGCACTAAAAGCAATAGTGATAAAAACTGCATGGTATTGGGATAGAGATCAATGGAATAAAATTGAAGACCCAGAAATAAGCCCACACACCTATGGACACTTGATCTTTGACAAGACAAAAGTATACAATGGAAAAATCATCATTAAAAAATGGTGCTGGTCTAATGGTGTTCTGATGTAGAAAAATGAAAATAGATCTATATTTGACACTTTGCAAAGGTCAAGTCCAAGTGAATCAAGCACCTCAACATATAACCAGATGCACTGAATTTTTTGATGCTCAGTTTTATTGGATATTTTATTTATTTGCAATTCAGATGTCATCCCCTTTCCCCATTTCCCCTCCCTAAAGCCCCCTATCACATCCCCCTCCTCCTTTTTGCTTTTATATTATTTTAATTACATGCATGTATTAAGGTCATTTCTAGGTAGAGAGTGTAGCAATACAATAGATGCAAATAGTCAAGGAACAAGCAAGACAATAAATACAAATAGTCAAAGAACAAGCAAGGCATTAAACACAATTACATGAGTGGCACTGAATCTAATTAGAAGATAAAGTTGGAAAGAGCTTTGAATTCATTGGGACAGGTGGGGAAGGGGTAGATTTCCTAAACAGCACTACAATGGCTTAGGCTCTAAGATTAAGAATTGATAAATGGTATCTCATGAAACTGAAAGGCTTATGTAAGGAAAAAGACACAGTCAATAGGACAAATTAGCAACTTACAGATTGGGAAAAAATTCTTCACAAACCCCATATCCGATAAAGGGCTAATATTCAAAACATATAAAGAACTCAAGAACAATAAACAACAAAACCAAAACAATGAAGTATAGAGATAAACAGAAAATCACAACAGAGGCATGTCAAATGGCCGAGAAGAACTTAAAGAAATGTACAAAAATCTTAGTCATCAGGGAAATGTAAATCAAAACTACCCTGAGAGTCCATGTTACACCAATCAGAATGACTAAGATCAAAAACTCGGGTGACAGCACATGTTGGTGAGGATGTAGAGGAAGAGGAACACTTCTCCATTACTGGTGGGATTGCAAACTTGTACAACCACCCTGGAAATCAATCTGGAGGTTCCTCAGAAAATTGGAAAGAGATCTACCTGAATACTCAGCTATACCACTCTTGGACACATACTAAAAGATGTCTCACCATACAACAGGGGCAATGTGTTCCATTATGTTCATAGTAGCCTTATTTGTAGTAGCCAGAATCTGCAAACAACCCAGATGTCTCACAAGTGAAGAATAGATACAGAAAATGTGGTTCATTTACACAATGGAATACTATTCAGCTATTAAGAACAAGGACATTATGAGATTTGCAGGCCAATGGATAGAACTAGAAAATATCATTCTGAATGAGGTAATCCAGTCCAAAATGGACATGCAAGGTATGTACTCACTAATAAATGGATATTAGCCAAAAAGTACAGAAGAACTAGGATATAATTCACAGAACTCAAGAAGTTTAACAACCAAAAGGACCAAAGTGAGGATGTTCCAGTTCTACTTGGGAGGGAGAAGAAAGCAATCGCTGTTGGCAGAGGGAGGGAGGGACCTGCGTGGGAGTAGCAGGAAGGGAAACATGATCAGGTATTGGGGGGAGATGACAAGCTCTGAGGGTCAACAGAATGAATGGAAGTCTGCTATCTGGTGGGTGAAGGCGGGGCACGAGGGGAGCACTCTAAAAGGTACCAGAGACCTGGGAGGTGAGAGACTCTCAGGACTCAAAAGGAGGGATGTTAGATGAAATGCCTGACAGTGGGGAGAAGGAACTTGTAAATTTCACCTCCAATGGGAAGACAGTGCATCCTGTGTGGAAGGATGGAGTTTGCCATCCCACAGTCAGAAATTCTGACCCAGTATTGTTTCTGTCTAAAAGAAATGCAGGGACAGAAATGGAGAAGAGACTGAGGGAAAAGTGATCCAGTAAATGGCCCAACTTGAGATCCATCTCAAGGGAAGGCTCCAAGGCCTGACACTATTACTGATGCTATGGTGTGCTTACAGAGAGGAACCTAGCATGGCTGTCCTCTGAGAGGCCTGACAAGCAACTGACTGAGATGGATGCAGATTTGTACACTGAACCATTGGACTGAAGTTGGGGACCTCTATCGCTTAATTAGGGAAAGGCTGGAAGTAGCTGAGGAGGGCAACTCCATAAGAAGACTAGTAGTCTCAACTAACCTAGTCACCTAAGATCTTTCAGACACTGAGCCACCAATCAGGCAGCTTACACTAGCGGTTATGAGACTCCTGATACATATACAGCAGAGGACTGCCTGATCTGGCTTAGTGAGAGAAGAAACAATTAACCCTGAACTCTGGAGAGACTTGAGGCCCCAGGGAGGGGAGACATTTGTTGGGGTGAGGAGTAGGAACATCTTCCGGGGTGGACAGGTGGGGACATCCTCTTGGGAATGAGGGTGAGAGGGAGGAATGGGAAGAGGGACTTTTGGTGGGTGAACTGGGTGGGAAATAATGACAGGAGTGTAAAAATGATTAAATACATAAATTAAATAATAATAATAATAATAATAATAATAATAATTACAGATTTTTGTCCCCCTAAACATTTTCTGTAAAATATAAAATGAGTCACCATCATATAATGTCTTCCTAATGACTAATTAGATAGTGGAATTTGTAAATGTTTGGTAAAAGTTGGATATTTCTGTAAGCTAACCATATCATGGATCATTTGAACACTGTCAGAGAACCCACTGAGTGAGTGACTAAAATGAAAAGGTATTTGAACAGTTGCTGTTGTATTTATCAAATAGAAATTGTGTCATCATAAAAGACTTATGTGGACTTCTAACTTAAACATTCTCAAGCAATCCAATTTGTACAAATCATAATTATTGCTCCAACATATTTTTAAAAGGAGTCATGTAAGTGCTACTTTACTCAATTATTCTGATAGGCATTGTAAATATATTTTGTTTCAACTGTATTTCAACTTTTGAATCATAATAACATATAGTAACTACGAGGAGTGAGGATTGTATGTGAGTTTCTTATCATTTGACTGAGTAATATTAAAGGAAAATTTAAAAGCATGTATTATGATTCTTCTGAAAAAGAATGAATTTTTGGACCTGACTGAAGCAATTTGGAGAACCCACAGTTCCTATGATGATCACAGTTTGTCCATGGAGGGTTACTATTTTCATGACACTACAGATAAGTTACAGAATGTGGTATATTTCAAAGCAGGATTTCTGAGTCTGCGGAAGTCTGGGTTTGATTTATGTCTTACCGTTTATTATGATTCTCCCTATCATTTGCTTAATCGGATCCTACTTACTTCATCTTTGAAAATCATATTATAAAACCAGTCTTATTTTGCTGGATTTTGATGTTTAATTTCAATCTATCAAGAAGATTAAAGATGGGAAATATATAGCTGTTATAAATTATTTCTTATTAAAAAAACACGATTTCAAATACAATAGGAAAACTTGAAATATTAAGATAAATGTAAATTCTAACACAATATTTAAGATAAGTTTTCAAAAACAACAATTTCAAATTTATTGAATAACTCCTCCCTACTTATCTGTGAGTAATGCCTACTGAAGTTCTCTCTCGATAAATTTTCTTTCAGCCTAATTGTCATTCTTTTTCTTAAGCATGAAGAAATGTGTAGGCAAAAGATCATCTTAGAGCCAGTCATCTTAGATGTCGAGGTCACTCTAGAAATGATGCCAATATGAATTTCACCCTGTTTTATTGGTATTGGTGGCTTGTTTTGACTCTTTGTAGATGGATACATACTAATAACTTATTCCAAATGGAGTGTCTGTCAACCTTGACCAAGAAAAACTCATTGGATCACACTAACTTTTATAATGGTGACAACATTAAAAATTTCTCTTCTATTCCTCCCGCTAGCTTCACATTCTTCCTTTAGTTCTACTGAACACAGGCTCATGACTTGGCAAGTGTTAAAGATTTATCTATTTATTAACATTTTACTCACAAGGATAAAACTCTTGAAATATTACAGCTCATTTTCAAGAATGTCCTTGGGATGGAAAGCAGATATATTCTTTGTCACATTATATTTTCAGACCATGTAGGTCACTGTCATAAAGCAGTCACCAGAAAAGTTAAATGAAGCTGCATTATGCAATCGACTTTTTTCATTTTTAGATACATATACATTTATATAATACAGGACTATAAATTGTAATGTTAGGTCTAAGGATTTTGGAGAGTAATGAGTAAAGTTCTTTTAAGTCAATTATTTGGAGCTGACAGTATTTTATTCTAGTATGAGTGTGTGTATGTATGTGTGTTTGTAGGTTGATATAAGAAATATTTCATTTTATTGATGAGAACATGTATTTAATGTATTATGTTTGATAGGTAAACGATAAATCAATCCATCTTCATTGTCTGGCTTCCATTAGGAATATAGTTGAGTAAGGTCAAGGATATTAGTGCATTGGACTGATGATACAGGGGAAATTGAGATCCCTCTCAGGGTCTCAATATAGTAATTTTAGCATGGACTCAAATGGAAATATAAGGATAGTTGTAGTAGAATTTAAAAAGAAAATCCTAGAGCAGACAAGCTGTAAATTTAGATCCTGTCAAGAAGAGGATGTAGGAAAGAAAAGGGCATGCCATTTAAATCGGCATGGAGGGCAGATACATGGCTTTAGATGAAGAGCAAAGAAGCCCAAAATGTTGGGACAAAAGCCCACCGATTTAAGAAAAGTGAGGTTATAAAGAACTAAAAAGAAGAAAAAAAAAAGTAGTGACTTTCTGAAAAAGTCAAAATAAGCAGACTTATGAATTATGGCTGTGGCCCTTAAGCTACTGCACCAGGGAGAAGGATTCTGAGGAGTAATAGTGTCTCATTAAAGAGTAAATCTGTCACCCTGATTTCTGCCTTACTGTAGGAGGTGGTCCCTTCAGGTAGTATATCTCTAATGTTATAAGTCATAGCTAAGGCCGACCTCAATGATTCTTGGGCACCCCACTTTTCACAGTTCTGTCTCTCTTGAAGATGTCCCCAACTCCCCTTTCCTGTCAGTTGCAGATTTAGATTTATCCTCATGCCCCTCAGTGGGAGAAGATGTGCCTAGCTTTACAGAGTTGAAGTGTCCTGGTAGGGGGATATCCAGGGAGACCTCCACCCACTCAGAAAAGAAGGGAAGGTGGTATGGGGTATTATTGTGGGAGGAGGTAATGGAGGAAGTGAGCAGGATGCAAAGTGAATAAGTAAAAGAAAAAAAGAAAAAAAAAGAAAAAAATAGTGACTCTGTCCCTCTCTTTAGACTAGCCCTCTTCCATAAGGGCGGTCCCTGAGGTAATGGGATGGAAGTGTTATTCCATTGGAATACCCATGTTCAGTCTCCACACAGCACAGGCCATTCTCTTGACTGGGTGTTATAGCTTCTTGTTCACTCTTCCTGCCCCTGCTTTAACACCACAATAAGTATCAATTGACTTCAGAATATTTGCTGCCAGTCCCAGTGTGAGAAAATATGTACTAGTAAATTTTTGAATGATGATTAATCAAGATAGATTTGTGTCTAAGTCCCATTATTTATTTTTCTTTATATTGTTGTTCTTAAAAGTGAGATAATAATAGTGTAAATGTTAATGTATAATTGCCTAAAATGATTGTATTTAACAAAAATAAATACAAAATAAAACTTATAAGACTTTATCAGCTTATAGTCTTCCTTCCAAGAGTTTGTATATATGATGTTGTCTGCTTTTCTCTTCTGTGTTTGCATTTAGGCTGAGCTACTTCTTACCTAAAGACAATCCTTAACTGAACAGTCTTCCCAGATTGTATTGTTATTCCTTTGTATATTTTATATCACATTTTAGATTTATTGGTCCATTAGGGAATTTTTTATCTTTAATGTGACAGGATAGATTTACTCTTCAATTCACATTGAATATGCCTGATATTCCGGTTATTATATCGGAAGATGAGGTAAACAATGTAAGAAGAGAAGATGTCTGTCTTTATAGTGGTTACATTTGAGTAGGGGGTAGACCTGTAATTCCACATCTGACTTGATATATGTTCATAATTCTAACAAGAGGAGAATACATGGCCATGAGACCCAAAGCTAGTGGAAAGATATTCTTTTTAATCATTAAGAATGAGGAGTTAGACAGATGATTCAATGGTAAAGAACACTTGTTACTCTTGCAGAAGACCAAGGCTCATTTGCAAGACTTGCCTCAAGCAGCATGCAAATACCTGGAATTCAAAGAGACTTGCCACCCACTCTTAGCTTTTATGGGCACCTACACACACATGTTACACACACACATGTTCCATATGTATATGTATGTGTATGTGTAAGTGTAATTGTATGTGTATATATATATATATATATATATATATATACACATAAAATAATAATAAAATAAATGTTAAAAAATAATAATAATGGTTAAGAAGGAGCTACTTTATAAATAGATATGTAAGAAGAGAAATACTTGACACATATGGGCCAGAATGGTAAAACTTTTAAATAGAAACTCAACGTTGTATGTTTAAGAGATGTAAACTATATTCCTGTTTCGGGTGAGAATGCAGAGTAGACTTTTAGATGTACTAGAAATGAACCTGGAGAGGAACAGGAATCAAGCTCATGAGTGTGCTTATAGAATGTTTGGAATAATTTAATTTTATTAGAGAAACATGAAGTCACTGAGGAATATCACTAGAGTAAGAGATAATGACTGCTTCTTAGGAAGGATAATAATGAAAAAAAAGGGGAACTGGTGGACAAAGGTCAAGGCTTACAGCCAAGAGGAGAATAGAAGAGGCTGTCATTGTAATGTAAGTAGAAGAAGCATGAGAATGTACACCAAAATGGTGATGGTAACAGATTTGATGACTCTATTGTATTAGCAGAGATAGTCATCCATGAACATTTAGCACGCTCCACTCCTCTGCTGTGTTCTGCTTATGTATAAGCCATTTAGGACATAAAACTGTCTTAGTTAAGTGCTATCATAGTCTTCTTGTTTGATGTACAAAGTAGGCAATAAGACATTTACAGTACTGACCAAATTCACCTCACCACTGCATGGAAGACACAAGTTTCAACCCAGAACTTTCTAATTCTGGAGTTCAACATATGCAGCATAAAACTACTTTGCAGATCCAAGTGCCGCTACAAAGATGGATTCTGCAGTTGTGTTTCCATAACTGTGTCAGGTACACTAATTTTGTCATTTTGTTTAAGTGGTTGCAGTTGGTCAAAGCGTAGGAAGAAAGAAAGGAAGGTGAGAGAGAGCTGACAGAATTTCTTAGTTACCAAGAAAGCCCAGCAGCTGTGTACAAGCTTGAAATTATGAATGTAATTCAGTCAAATCTATGTGCAGATGTTAGTAACACAACGAAATAGAGGGATCTAGTAAACAGTTGGTTATATGTCTATCATTAGAATGTGGCTTCTAATCTTTGCGTGTCAAGTCTCATTAAAATTTTAGCATCATTTAGCTTTAATATCTATATAAGGACTACATTTAATATTTTCCATCATACAAGAATTTGGATTACACACTTATCATTTTCTGTATCAAACTTTGAGGCCATATTTCATTCCTATTATAATATAATATTGTCCCTGTAGTATTAATTCTCTAAGATTAATGTTTACATTTCAAACCTCTCAATGATGACCTGATACTCTGTTTGTCACTTAGGGGGTTAGTTTTCTGATAGGGCATCCAACCAAGGCTTGATGGCACTTGCTGCTTATTGGGACTGGACATTAAAATTAAGCTTAGCAGCTAGGGTTAAAGTTAGGGTTAGAGTTAAGATCTGGGTTAGGATTAGGTTTAGCGTCAGGGGTCTAGCCAAGAATGAGTTACCCACAAGTAGATACTAGTCTAGCAAGGACTATGGAAAATGACTGTGGGGAAAAAGACATTTTAAATAATAAACTTGATCTTACTACTTCCACTGACAATCCTCTTAAGGAGTGGAATTCCAAACCAGATAGGGCTTCAGAAGAGGATCGCTTTAGGAAGCTCTTCCACATACGGAGACTCCGGATTTGATTCGAACACAAGGTATAGCACCTTCAAAGTCTTGGAAAGAAAAAATTGCATATAAAGTTATGAATTTTTATATTTGAAAGTGAATTTCGGTGGAGAACTGTTATATTTGATGAGAACACTTTCAGATGCCTTTAGACTACTAGAAATATTTTAAATGCATTAAAAGAAAAAGCCACAAACACAGGTTGGGAAAAAACTTTACTTGGTGAAGGATATTTCTAATGAGTAACTCCCCAGGATAACTTTTGTTTGAGTTATATAATGATAAGCAGAGCTATTAAATCAATGTTTCATTCTACTTATTAGGAGTATAGTATATTGTGGTTACCTTTCTAACATAGTGAAGTTGTTCATTACAAACTTATTGAAGTCTAATTTAGGAGGCATTGAATAGTATCAACCTGGGACTATTAAAAATATTTACTACATAGTTCATTTAGACTTTCATACTTCTAATAACATTGGTTTAATAACATTGCTCGAAGTGTTCTATCATCTATGTATGTATGTATGTATGTATGTATGTATGTATCTATCTATCTATCTATCTATCATCTATCTATCTCTACAATAATTTGGAATGCCACTCTTTGATTAAAAAGTAATAACTAACTATAACTTTTGAGGAAGTATCAGTTTTATTTATATGCATGGTTTTCACTAGTAAATTATAGAGAAAACCTGGACTAGTAATCATCAGATCTGCTCATATACATTATGTATATAAATGTATAAAATATAGTAAAATATTTATTATGTAATGTAACACACACACACACACACACACATATATACCAATTTGTCCCCGTTTATGAATCATATGCATTCATACAAAATTTCTCCAGCATGGACTTCGATATATTTAGTTTGTCAAACAGATTTTGTAGGTTTTGTTCCTTATGGTATCTAGAGCTAAAAGGATTTTAATCTGTGCATTTGTTCTGAGGAAAACTACTTTACTCTTCCAATTGCTCAGGATGAGTCTACTGGCAGCCATGGAAGCCCTTGAGGAGCCATTTACTTTTGCAGTTTAGTGTGCGGAACAAATTAGTACTTCCCAAAATAATACCAATTAAACCAATGTAAAAAGTTAGTGTCTATGCTCATCTCGTGAGACTAGTTGCAACATCCCTCTATAGGACTGTCACTCAAGAACAATGCTTTTCAGTTGGCAGAGTTGTGAGATATTTATTCTGTGCAGCTAATCCTTCCTTTGCTAGATGCCTTCTGTTATCACTACTTCTTAAAAATGCTTCACTATTGTTTGACAATTTCTTACATTTGTATAATGAATTTTAGTCATTTATCACTATATACTCCCACTCTTCCATCATCTCCTTTTCCAATAGAAATGCTTCTTTTCAGTTTCTTTTTTTTTTAAGCTCCCTTCTTGTCTGGTGTGTGGTCCAATTCCCTGAATGTAGATGGGAGGCTATTTACTGAAGCAGACTATTTTACAGTGGCTAAACCATTGACAAAAGGGACACCCCCCTCTCACAACAACTTTAAATTGCCACTAGTCCTCCTACGTTTATTTGTGCTTCTGCTACTGGACACATGTTTGTGCACATATTCACGTATGTTATTGAATAACAAGTAGAAAGTACATATTTGGCATGCTGCCAAAAGATTGTTTATATATTAATTTATTAATATTTCATACATAATATTTGTACACACAGTTTTAACACTACATATGGGAAAATTAGAATGACGTGGAGAAGAGTAACGTGTGAGCTTGTTAACCATTCCATACTTTCAAATTAAATAAACAGCATTGCCGTGTAACTGCAGGATGAGATAAGCTTCCATTTTATGGTGGAAAAATCAGGCAAGTTAAATAGAATTTCTGAGTGCTACAAAAGAAATAAATGACTCCGGTCTTCGCAAACAGTGGTAGTAGTCACGGAAGACTTAACTGAATGTAGTTTTTTTTTTTTTTACTACACAGTTATGAAGAATGCAAATGCTATATCTTCCTACTTTAGCATTCTTCATTCCTTTACGTACATGCAAATTATAAGCAGTCAATTTTCTTCTTTCTAAAGTGCTCCTTTGAGCCTTTCCTTTAGAGAGAATCTGCTAGTAGCAAATCCTCTCAATTCATCTTTCAAATTGTCTGGATTTTGCTTTGATATCTGAAACTTATTTTTGCTGGGTATAAAATTCCAACTGCTCCTTTTTGTTCATTAAAGAATTTTTCCATTAAGTTCTATCGTGCAACAATGCTTACCTTTGCTCTTTGTATGATTAATGTTCTTTTAATGTCTCACCTAAGATTTTTATCTTCATTACTGATTATCAGGTGTTAAGGCAAGAGCCCAGTTTCCCATGTCTCTGTCTTGCAGATAAGGTTGTTTGAGCATCTTAGATCTCTTTAGTTTTTCTTATATGAGGAAAACCCTGGCAATTATTCCTTTGAATAGTTTCTATGTCTATAATTATAATTTTATTTAGGGCTCAAGATGGTGCTTATCTTAGTTGTCTTTATTCTTTTTTGTGCCTGTGTAGCTCACTGTGGGCAATTTTTTCCTGCTGTATTTGTTCTGTTTGATTTTTTTCTGCAGAGTCTAATTTACAGTAAATTTCATCCAGTGATGATGCCTTCATTGCATTTATATTTTTTATCCCTACAAGTTCCATCTGGCATTTATTTTATCTTCCAGCTTTCTTTTCTCATTATGTTTGTTTTCCTTTCCACCCAGGAACATATTGAGCATACTTATAATAGTTATTTTAACATCCAAGCTTGTTAATTTAATCATCACTGTCATTTCTAGATGTATTTTTATTAATAGAGAATCTCTGGATTGTGGCTTACATTTACATCTGGTCATGAAGAAATGAAAGTCTTTTAGAATTAGCACTGATTTCCCAGGAAAAAGAGAATATATGCTGGGTTTAGGAAATGCATTATCAGATGGAAGGAATGTACAGCATCAAAGCTGTTAATCCTGCTCTATTTACAATTATAATAAATTGAAACCATGAAACACTTGAGAAAGTCTCGAAAATTAAAGAGATATTAAAATACAAAATTAGAACTGAAAGTACAAAATCAAAGTGCTACAAGTATACAAGAAAGTTTTGATGACCATCGCATTCAAACCAGATGCCCACAGGTGCTGGAAGAGGGCATCAAAACTCCAGAATTGAAGTGACAAGTGTTTGTGATACCCACATGTGTTTTAGAATCTAAGCCAAGGTCTTCTCCAAGTACAGTGAGTGTCCTTATCAATACAGCCATCTCTCCAGTGCTGATTCCATTTATTTTAAAAGTTGGGGCCCAGGAGAGGGCTCAGTGGGTAAAGATGCTTGCTAACTAAATCTGTCCAGCTATGTTTCATCCCCAAAACAAAGTGGTAAAAGGAGAGAAAAGGTTGCTCTTTAATATTCACAAGTATGTTGTATTGTGACGGCTTGAATATACATATACACACAAACATACAGACCACATGAAAATAAAAACTTGAGTATTATTGAATTACTATCAAAAATATATATCTCTTGATAGATGTATGGAAATATATAGTAGTAGAAAATTATGTGGAACTAAAGATTAAAGGAGAGGCTTAAAATTTTTAATTATGTATTTCACAAAATATATGCTAAAAGAAGAAATTGATGAGAATAAGTACTTGTGTACTTACAGCACATAATTCTTATGGTATTATCTAAACAGGGTTATTAATGCTTTTCATATGTTTACATTTCTAAAAAATGAATGGTAACATGTCCAGAAATTATCTGAGGTTTCAATAAGTACTTACTTAAAAAAAACAAACACAACGAAGAAGAATGTAACTCATGCGATAAACAATGATAGAGAGATACATGTGTTTCCTGGAAAATCATACAATTAAAAACAGTAGTATTAGTAGAACTATTTCACAAGGACTATTTCAGAATTTGGAAAGATTAATCATAGCTAAAATTATAAGTAAGTATTATATTTATGAAATAAATATTAAATATTTTATATTATTATTCATAGTACTTAAAATTTTCTAACATAATGTAAAATTTTACATACTTATGGAGATCTTTTGGGGCCACTTGGCAGGAATTTGACATTGAGCCAGGACAAGGAAATAGGCTTCAAGCAGGAATCTGAAAGTGGACCAGGACACTGAAGTAAGCTGAGGCAAGAATCTGATTTTGAGCTAGAACAAAGAAGTAGGCTTCTGGCAAGAATATGACTTTGGGCTAGGACTGGGAAGTAGGCTCAGGTATCTTAGTCATCCTGATAAGCCCCTAGAAAGAATGATCACAGGACTTTGTTTATTTCCTTGCTTGTTCCTTGACTATTTGTGTTTATTGTCTTGCTTGTTCCTTAACCTAGAACTGACCTTATTACTTGCATGTAATTAAAATGGTATAAAAGCAGATTGGGGAAAAATAAATGTGTCTCAGTCTCTGAACTCACAAGGGTCATGCTACAGTGCTATCTAATTGTCTTTTTCTGTTTAATCCTTGCTTTTTCCTGGAGAGCCTGTTGACTGACTGAGCTGAGTTGGTCACATATTTATAGAATTTAATGGTTATTCTATATCTTTATTCACTTGAATATAAGATTTATGAAATTTTTAATTACTTACTTGTGTACTCATAGCACTTAATTCTTATGGTATTATTTGAAACAGGGTTATTAATGCTTTTCATATATCTATATTTCTAAATACTTATGCGTTTAGTCTGAGTGTTTTCACTGTGTATGTGTGTATGTAAGAGAGAGAGAGGGAGGGGGATGGAGAAGGAGAAAGAGTGTGTGTATGTATGTGGATGCAACTATGTAGAGTGAATGCATGCACATACATACATATGGAGAGGCTAAAGAACAATCTCGAGTGTCATTTTCTTTAGCTGCTGTGAATATTGATTTATGCATCAGAGGACTGGAGCTCACCAGTTTAGAGAGGCTGGCTCAGCAGAGAGCCCAATATCTTTCGCCATGCTAGGCTTATAACTGGGTGGCACAGTGCTTTGCTCTTTATGTGGATGCTGGGATCAAACTCCGTTTCCTTTGAGTTTCAGCAACCATTTTTACTGAATAAAACCATCTCCCTTGTCCTGTTTATTCCCTTGTTTTGGAACCAAGTGTTAGAACCAAGAGGAAAGAAAGAGAAATCAGCAAATAATGTATCACTTGAAAGGCAAACCTGTAGAGATTTTGCTATTTGTGTCTGTGTATATATATATATATACATATATATATATATATATATATACAGGTACAAATTTGAGAATAAATATTTTATTGTTGAAAGGAAACTAAAAAGATGATTTGTTAAATTCCAAGAAAAACCATCCCATGATAACAAACAGAAGCCTGTGCTGTAAATCTTAAAATAATTTATCTTCTGTAGAAGAAAGCCTTGGCTGACCCACTCCCTATAAAACTGTTAGAGGAAAACATAGGTTATGATTTTTGAATGGATTTGTAAGTTAAATACACCATTTTCTTGGCTTGCATGCCATTTGAGGGAACATCTCACTTTCAGAGTGTATTTCACCCAACCATGAAAGATCAATGTGCCAACATGGCAAACAGCTTTGGAGGGATGTACAGAACCATAGTATTGCTATCTGTCACCCTACCAGCCACAGTTTGTTGTGTTAATCTTTTAATTGTGTTATGTATATTTCCCCTTCTGAGAAAGAAATACTACATGCATTACATAGATAGATATTAGCAGTAATTTAGGACTGTTGGCATAGTAGTACTAACATAAAAGCCAGCAAATGGCAGAAATCACACTTGTTTGAGAAACTGACCACATTTAAAAAAAAAACCAAAACAAAACTCTTACTAATCATGGCTCGAAGAGTAACTTGACCAGGACATTATTGTTTTCTAAGTTACCTGGAACCAAGTGAATAGCACAATTGTTTTATTCTCAGAACTTCTCTTGAGTGAGCAATTTGAAATATATGTCCAATTGTTCTAGGCTTTGTATAACTCACTCAAATTGCTTTAAAATTAATGCTCCCAGAAGAACAAAATGGCAATTATGAACTCTGGGTAAAGAAACTTTATTTACATTAGCTTTAATGGCAGACTACTCTTAGCATTTGTTCCTCTCCAAAGTGATCCACTTTTGATGAAACATAATATTATCATCCTATCTCTGAGCCCTGCATGTTGGCTTTGTCTAGCATCTATTATCTCTGACTCAGAATATGAGGCTTTAATATCCATTTCCAGACATGGGCCCTGCTGTGCCTTAGTCAGTAGTTGTTTCAAATGCATGTCATGTCTTACTTAGTCAGCTACTAGAATTCTCCTGGGAACTTTTCATCTCAAGGCCTGTCATATGCTTGAAGTTGTGTCATGCTCAGCCATCATCAGAGAAACTTCTTCTTGCAAAAGATGAGAACAAATGCAGAGATGTACACCTGGCCAAAGTGGAGAGAGTAAGATGCCTTGGAAGACTTAGTCTTAAATAAGTAGAATGTCTCAGTCAAATGCCTCACCTCAGAAAGAGAGATTGTAAGAGCTCATGGGGATGGTAAACACCATGGAAACAAGGACGTCTAGTCACGACAGTACTGATACACATATCACGTCACAGAGACTGTTGCAGATTGCACAGTTCATACAAGGATCTATGTCAGATAAAATCTCAGTGCCAGAAGTTCCCATCTGTAACCCAGAAGCTATCTACATTTGATAACCACTCAGAAATGAAGTAGTTTTCTCCAAGAGTCTAACTGGGTATACAAATTAGACCTTGCAATAGATGTTTGATACAGGATGAACTTAATAGTATCTTTGGAGGCACTTTTACCTCATAATTATTTTCCTGAAACTTTAATTTTTTTTTCTTTACAAGTTTTTTATTCTTCCATATCATAGGTTTTTATTTGGTATCTTTATGGGATTCTAATATTTGCAAATGTGAGTCTCTACATGCATATGTTTCTTGTGATTCTGATTTGGATATTTTTGTTTGGTTTGTTGTGTTCAGTTTTGTTTATTTTATATTTATTATCATCATTCAATTATTATTAAGTTATTATTATCTAGAGGGTTATTTGTTTTTTTAATGAGAGAACATGAAAGGGTCGGCATTAGGGTAGATAGGGAAGTTGGAAGACTTAATTAAATATATTGTATGAAAAATTTTATTTTCAATAAACAGAAAAGGCAAAATTAAATACTTATTTCATGTCTGAGGAAGGAATAAGTTTTTTTCTACTACAAATTAACAGAGATTTTTGACTCAGTGGCTAGTACAATAATCTTGCAAATGTTAGGGCAGATAATTTGAAAACAAAGCTGACAAGTATATTGAAGAAAAGTCTATGCTCATATATCCAGCTCCTGAGTATAACTGGCACCATTAACTTTCTGTTGGTTTGATTCAGAATGGCTTCATAGGCTCAAACATTGAATACTTAATTCCCATTGTCAAACTTTTTAGAACGATTAAAATGACTTGAAACGTGTGGCCTTGGGGAAGATTTGACAAAGGGGTGGGCTTTGAGGTTTCAAAGTTCTGGTGCCATTTCCAATGTCCCCTTTCTGTCTCCTAATTTTGGGTCAAGATGTGAGCTCCTAACTCTTCCCATCAGTGTTCCTTGGCTTCTCCAACTTGCAGGCTAACCTCTGAAACTTTAAGCCTAATTAAAAGGTTTTTTTTAAGATAAATTTCCCTAACATACAAAAAACAAAGTCTTAGTGTTTTTATCTAATGATTAAATAAAGTTATTTATGCACATTTCCAAAGATGGTGTTAGGAATAGTTAAAAGTTCAGAATATACTTATTTTTTTATGTATCTAGTTAATTCTGTCTTGTGGAATCTTTATACAAATATACAAGACTATAGAATTTCAATGTTACATTAATCATATTGGTCTTAAAAGTCAAAAAGTTTGTTTTTTTTTATTTTAGATAGAATAGAATCATTGCTTCTCAGCCTTTTGACTGAGATCAAGTGTAGATAGGACAGAATCTATCCTCGTAGAATAAGTATATCACTCTTGGACATATACCCAAAATATGCCCTATCATACCACAGGAGCATATGTTCCACTATGTTTATAGATGCCTTATTGGTGGTAGCCAAAGCTAGAAACAACCCAGATGTCCAAGAACAGAGGAATGGATACAGAAAAGGTGGTAAACTTATACAATGAACTACTACTCAGCTATTAAGAACGAGGACATCATGAGTTTTGCAGGTAAATGAATTGAACTAGAAAATACCACGCTAAGTGAGGTAACTCAGATCCAAAAGTACACTAATAAGTGGGTATTAGCCCAAAAAGTGCAGAAAACCCAAGCTTCATCCCATAGAACTCAAGATTACCAAGCCTAAGGACCCAAGAGAGGTGGTCAAGAATGAACAGATGAGTCTAGTATATAAAGGACTGCCATCTCTGGAGTGCCACTGTTGTGATAAAACACTGTGAGCAAAAATGGGAATTATTTTGTGTTTTCAGCTCATAGTTCCTCATCATCATCCATTACTGAGGAAGTCGGGGTAGAAACTCGTGACAGGAACCTGAAGGCAAGAACTAATGCCAAAGCTATGGAGGAGAGCTTTTAACTTGCTCAGTCTATTTTTGATAGCAACTCTGACTGCTATCCCAGAGAGGTACCTCCCGCAGTAAGCTGGGCTCTCTTATATCAATCATCAATCAAGGAAAAGCACCACAGGTTTGTCCCCAGATCTCATTTTCTCAGTTGAGGGTACTTCTTCCCATAGAACTCTGGATTGGGTCAAGTTGAAACAAAACTAACCAGCTTGTCACTTAGAGCTGGAATCACGAAGTGTCTGATGAATTGTCTTGTAGTTACAGATGCATGTACTCTGAGGGAGTCTACATTTCTTCCATTTATGTAGCTCTCATCATCAAGAACATCTTCTGTCCTGTATCCTTCACTGTAAAGCCAAGCTTTAGGACTTTATAAGTCTTCTAAGTAATTATTTGAGGAACAAATTGCAATTTGTGGTATTATCACATATATTAGTACTGGGATATAGCAATATATATATATATATATATATATATATATATATATTCATATTCATATATATTCATACACACACACATATATATATATATCTGGCATTGTTAAACTCTAATGGATGGTTTGCAAAGCATGTGTAAAGTAATATGAAGCTGTGGTCTCTCTGAATACATGCATTTTGAAGTTTTCAAAAATTAAGCACTACATCTACATTTCCCCTTTTACAGCATTACATACAAAGAGTAAAATTCCAACCCCTAAAGAAAAGATTATGAATTTGATAATTAAAGACTGATTGAATCTAGTGTTAAATTCACAGCCTCTCCTACAGTTTGTTTCATAGAACGCTTAGCACACAAGCAGAGTAGGATATCTCAAGGTTTCAAACTGTGCAAATGAAAATCAAGCTAAAGCCTTGCATAAACCAATGGAATGTGTCAGTAGAAGGAAGGAGAGGGTTTGTGAGCATCTTTCTAACTCATACTCTAGAGGAGTCTGGGATCTAGCTGGGGACCAGCAGCTTTAAATTCATGAAGACACCAGCATTTACCCAAAGACAGAACTCCTGAACTATCACAGCTTTTGCAGCTGTAAATTAAAAACAACAATAATAAAAGAACCCAAGGCTCCCTGTTTGGTAACTCAATTTCCTGTATATTGGAGGAAGAAAATCAGAACAACAACAGAAGACAAAGTCTGCGTTGGTTCTGTGCCACTTTAATAGGATGCCTGACAATGCTGGTGTGGAATGATAACATGCCAAGATCTACCACAGTAACTTTGTGATCCAATCCCAAGTCTTCAGAAATGTTAATTTTCAGAGGAACAGCAGGGTTCTTTTATTTTTAGGGAAATAATGATAGGTAATCTGTTCTAATTTCACATACACAAGGTAGGGTATCAGATGTCCCTGAACTTCCATTGGAAATAAGCTCCTGTTTGGACTGTCAGTGCCCAGCCTATTTAGATGAAACCTGTTGAAAGATATGAAAATGGCTTGAGTTAATGCTGAGGATGTTGCCAGAGGAGAGGCAGTGAGAGAAATTACCTGATTATACATTCGGAGATGACAAGTGAGCCTCCCAAAGCTCAAAGGTTCATCTCCACATTTAGCTGAACATCTGAACATTCAGGAGTATCTTCTGGTATTAGAAAACTGTTGAAAGTCTCTCAAGACAAGTGGGATCCTCTTATTCCTTTTCCTTCTATTCTCTTACTTGAGAACACGAGGCCACCAAAATGCTCTACTGCTCTTGCAATTCTCCTTTCCTGAATACTTTGTTAATTGTTGTTATTATTAGGAGTTCTTAAGTATAATGAATAGTTGCAAGGTTGTCCATGCCTTTGATATTATGATATGTTGTCATCTATATATGGTTTCGGTAGCATTCACAACTATCTTGGGATACAGGTAGCTGGCAGACTGCAGATTGAGCACAGCTTAAAGGAATAATATTAATTCTAAAACTTATTGTAAATCCAAGGTAACTAGAATCATTACACAAAGGTAAGATGGGAGTCACAATAAAAATATATCAATTTTATTCTTTAATTTCTTGGGATGTTTTTAATTGTTTCTCTTTGTTTGGAAATTGCCAGAAAACGTGTGAGTATCTAACCTATTTCTCATCTCTAAACTAGGTGCTTGGTTCCAGTTACTAACTGTAGTTGAAAAATAGACTTTAACTATTGAAGTTTGACAATATGAATTAATTTTCACATCACAGGCTACATAATTCTAATGACTGCCAAACATTCAGTTTTCATTGTTGTCTATAATTGGCACAGGATTTGGCATATCAAAAATGAACAAAAGCACCAGATAAACAAAGCAAAACAGAGTTCAGACACACACTCTACACAGAAAACAATGGTGTTGAAAACCGGGCCAATTCCTCTTGCTGCCAAAGCTAACAATTATCTGTGATTGTTGTATAAAGTGTGATCTGCAGGCCTGGGGCAGCAGGACCACAGGAAGCACATTAGGAATAGAATGATCATGGCTCACCACAAACAGACGTTTTGATAGTCTGGAGAACATGATCTTAGGAAATTCCCGTGTCCAATAAGTTTGGAAGATTGTACTGCACTTTTATTCTTGAGACTTTTGTATCAGTATCCCTTAAGTTGTTAACTTCCTTGACTTCAATATTCAAATGTCATCAGTTTCTTCATTTCAAGAGAATGTACACTTATTCATAAATGAAAACACAATATTTGTGCATATATAGAAATAATCATGTTCAACCTATACTCTTATTAACCATGTAAAATAAGCAACCAGATGAGTAATTTCCTTACCACAGAAACAAAACAAGATATAATCTGATCATTTGCTTAATTTGTCTGCCATGCAAAGATCAGAACTCTGCTCATAAGAGGTATGCTGTAGATTAATGTTTTAGAAAGGTTAAAATATGTAAGCATTAGGTTAAAAGAGATTTCAATAAAAATGCCGAGCCTGTATGAAGTGAGGATATCATCTGGTCTTTTGAGAGTTTGTTTTATAAAAGGAATCACAGTCAGCTTGCTGCTCAGTCTTCCTGGTCTTTCCTGATTTATTTTGCTTGTTTCACTCCGTTTTGCATAAGCAGCTGAGACTCAGAACAGGCAGAAAGAGAGATGAAAGCCTGGTGAAACTGGTGCATTAATAGAATCAAAGTAAATGACAGATGTCCATGAGCCAAACTGCTTATGAGGAACATTCAGTTGTTGAACATATTGTTTTCAAATATAAAACAAGTTTGTAAGCATAAGAAAATAAGTTTACCTTCAAGTAACCAAACTAACCCAATGCTAATTTCAATATTAGTTGGAAGAGATAAAACTATATTTAAAACAAAAAAGCACACAGATACGTTCATTAACTCATAGCAGTTTGGCTAAAAAAGATCAAATCAATTGAAGTCCTAACATGATGGGAGGGACTTATAAGGCTAAGACACTGTTAACAGTTGGTGAATGCTATAGGAAGCAGCACTTGTTTTCTTCATAGATATAACCCTGGTAGGATTCCCATGCTCCAGTGGGTGAGCCCTCATTCATGCAAATATCAGCAGCAACAATTTGACCGTGGTTTTAAAAAAAATAAAGAGAAAGTGAACACATGAAGTTGAGTAGTGTGAGACAGATCTGGAAAGAGCTGGAAGAGAAAGACTAGGGCTTGGTTTGATCAAAATATATTATATTTGTGTATAAAATTCACAAATGATAAATAAAATGTTTTCATAAAGTTAATATATGGTGTCAAGAACTGAAATGATCATACATTAGCCAATACCCTGTTCTGAAAGTTATCTGTTTTCCCCTTGAACACCCACACTCCAGTGTCATCCCCTTCCCCAAGTCCTGTCTTTCTGTGTTTATAACCCCTGTGTGAATGAATTACGATTTGAAAAAAATAAATAAATTATAAAATAAATAAATAAATAAATAAATAAATAAATAAATTTAGCTATAGTTGGTTCATTGCTACAGGATAATTGGATAATATGCATAAAAAACTTTATTAAAAATATGCATATATATTAATTTGATTTCTAAAATTAATTCTATGAGAATGATTATGGTTTGTGCAAATTTTAGGTGTGTTTATGAATGCAGAATTTATAGTATGCAACTAAACAAAAATATAGTTGTGCAACATTCAGATTTATTAAACATATTTTAATACATTAATGCTGTAGAATGACAAAAATTCTTTACAGTAATATAGTTATATTTCCTAATAACAATCAGAGAATGCAAAGAGAGAATCACAGTTTTTAAGTTAAAATATTTTTATCATCATTGTATCCTTATTTCTGCCTCACAGTTTTGGAATTAATAGGTTTGGCTGGGTAATAGGTAAAGCAGTTGCCAAGAAACCATGAAAAGTGAGTTCACATCCCCAGAACCCATTTAAAAGCCAAGATTACATGCTCTATATAATCCCAAAACTCACAGTGTGGAGAAAGGGATTCCCCAGAGCAAACTGGATAGCTATCCTAGATGAATGGACATGCTCTAGATCATTGTTTTTCAACCTGTGGGTCACGACCCCTTTGGGTTTGTATACAAGGAATCATGCATTTCAGATATTATATTACATTCATAACAGTAACAAAGTACAGTTATCAAGTAGCAACAGAATAATTTTATGGTTGGTGTCCCCCCAACATGAGGACCTATATTAAATGGACCGAGTGTCAGGAAAGTTGAGAAGCACTGCTCTAGATTCCAGTGAGGGCTCCTGAATGGTTATATAAAGTAACAAGCAATTGAAGAATGTACTTAGCACCAGCTTCTGACCACTTATGCTCACACAATTGCATATGTGTACATGCACACAGGTGGGAACTGTGTGCATACACATGTAAATTTCTGTGTGCATACAAATGCACACAGAAAAACTAATTTAATGGATATTAATTTCTTCTAATAGAACAGTGGTTTATTTAGATGCTATGTTACCTAATGATACATTTTATTTATTCCATATTATCAATATTTTAAACAGAGAAGAGAGAGAATATGTATTTCATTTCATGAAGGCATGGGAAATGAGTTTATTTACATTCAAGTCAACATCTCTGTATTTGGAATCTAGTATCATATCAGATCTCACCAATTCTTTGAAAATTTTGACCACTTGCATGCTTGTAGACAAAAACTTATCACCTTTCAAATGACATATTCTTTTAGGAAGACTTGTAAGCTTTCTTTATTCAAAATTATTACTTCTCATATTGGCCTATGTGCACAACAAAATTTTCTAACATCACTAAGCAAACAAGTGCAGTTTGTACTATCTAATTGATCATGTATGGATGTATATATGTATTCACCTATCATCTGTTTATCTATCTATCTATCTATCTATCTATCTATCTATCTATCTATCTATCTATCTATCTATCTATGTGCTTATTTATCTACTAAGATATAAATCATCGATCCTTAAAATCTATCTATTCATTCATCAATTGGTCTTTCTTTCTCTCTCTCTCTCTCTCTCTCTCTCTCTCTCTCTCTCTCTCTCTCT
>NW_021621323.1:1322359-1353967 GCF_004785775.1 Grammomys surdaster
TCTCTCTCTCTCTCTCTCTCTCTCTCTCTCTCTCTCTCTCTCTCTCTCTTTTCTCTACCTTTCTATTATTTGATCTATCAATGTATTTCTATCATCTATCTATCTATCTATCTATCTATCTATCTATCTATCTATCTATCTACCTACCTTCTGTCTACCCACCATGTGAATATTGCCTTCTATCTCTTATATATCCATCCATCAAACTAGCATTTTTATATCTATTGGTTTTAACTTCTCACTTCACCATTCTGAATTTTCTTCATTGCCTCTAAATTAGATCCTAAAGATGTCAGGCGAGACATAAAATGTGCATATATTCCAGAATGGAGCTCCAGATGTATCAGTTTGGTACTAAAAGGAATTATTGATCTTTATTCTATTAACAGTTAAATAATCTCCATTTTTAGTAGAAATTTGAGGGATAAGGTTTTCTAGTAGAGCAGCTTCTAAGGTAATTGGTGAGGTAGTGGGTATGACAGTATTTCTAGTCACCTGAAGGAGAAAGGGCATTTGGGAGCTGGGCTTAATGCTTACAGAGCAGGCGAAACTTTCTGTTGAGGGTAGTGGTATTAATGTATACATGTGCAAAAATTTCTGCAGATAACTTGACATGAGAAAGGAATAAATTGGAGAGTTGGTAAAGAAGTCCTAATGAAGAAATCTATGAAGAAATGACTCCATGCAAACATTTATTAGTAGAGTAGGGGAAGATAAATGAGGAATGAAAGTCAATGTGCTAAGTGCTAAATAAATATTTTATAGACCTTATATTCCATGCACTTATATAAGAGGAGTGAGTGTGTGTGTGTGTGTCTGTGTGTGTGTGTGAGATGGACTACACTTTTAAACATGGTTCTGAAGAACCTTCTAGCTTTGGACACCTGGGAAGTCAGGGGATGATTCATTTCCAATAATATGGAGTACTTGAACAAAACAATTCTATAACTCCCTCAGATTGTTATAGTCTCTTCTTCTCTTACCTGACCTTATATAGAGGGTTAAATGGGGAGTGACATTCAGGCCTTGTACTGCACTTTTTTTTTTTAACTTCTGGCCACATGTCCCTGGTTATTCACAGAGGAAAAGCAATGGAAAAATTTAATTTGGTTCTAAGAAGTGTTTTTTCTAATGTAGATCTGAGTGAATTCATGAAAACTGGAAATAAACCATGTTATAAGAATCTTCTCCATTGGAAAACTACTGAAGTTTGTAGGATAAGCCAAAACTGTATCCACTGCAATAAACAGCTAATAAATGCAAACATATATGTGGGCACACATATTATATATGTTATATATATATATATATATATATATATATATATATATATATATACATATATATATTGGATTACATTTATAATGTTCTTAAATACTTAATACAACCTGTTTAGTCTGTATAACGTGCTTTTATGGATATTTTCAGGGTTGACCATTTGGTTTGAAGAACTGACTGGCATGCTTTTTCCTGAAGACCATTCTTTCACCCTGCGCATTCTTTAGTTGCCTGTATTTCTTTGTCTTGGGTTATGGCCTCTTAACTTTTCCCCACATCATCTTTACCATGTTTATTGGCATCATTCTCATTCATATACTGTTTAGGCAGCCAGATTTTTTAAGTTATTTCCTTTGAAGAATGAAGGTAGTTTTTATATTTTCTCATTGCATGAAAAGTTTTCCCAATCGTTCTCCTTCAGAAGAAAAATTCATTCAATTATCCAACTGCTTTAAAGATACTTAGCATCTCTTTTCTGCAAATGAAAACTAATCTTGACAAAGCATGTTGGAATGTCATACAAATTCATTTATTCAGATCACAAGTACAAATGGCATATAGAGTAATTTTATTGTATTTATCATATGATATAAGCCATGTGTCCTGAAAACTATGACATATATACCCTCTTATCTTCTAGTTAATAGAATTACTATTTTACTTCAAAGATTACTTTTATGTTTATTTAACTGAGACAAATTCAACATTGAACTTGACTTTAGTGTTTCCTGACTCACAGGCATTTAAACTAGTGACCAGATTCTCTTGCTTGCACATCTTCCTCATATATTAGTGGATGTAATTATTTAATACAACTTTGATATAGGGAAATTGATTCTTTACATGCATTTAAATTTCAGGTTTAATTATTAACTAGTGTGGGGAAAAACTATAGTGATCAGGAGTCTAGACACTCAGTTCCAACTATATTATATTCATTACTCTTTAAATGACAAGGATAATTAAAACTCTTAAAATACATCACATAGAACAAAATAAAAATTAACTTATTTCATGTTGCATATGACTTTATGAAACATCAAACACATTAATCCGTAAATCAGTATGTATTTGGATAATTATTTATTCTTTCAAATATATATTGAGCTTTGCAAATATGTGGTATGAGTATGGCCATCTCAAATGACATGTTTCATATAAGCCTTAATGCAAAATATGAACATGGTTTGAGTTCTTCATGGTAACCAAGAATTGCATCATTCATAGGGTAGAGAAGAATATGTCTATGCTGACTTCACTCTCACTGTTAAATTAGCAAATATGCTAAACTTAACAAAAAGTATAGAAGGACTGATTTACATAAAATAATGTAGGTATTATGCTATGGACTCCAACAGATGGATCATAAGAAAATGATAGCTATTTCAGACACAGGAAATAGACATAAATTGGGCAATAGAATATTATCTTAATACTGAAAGGTCTCTTGTTCAGCTATTTCCCTCCACCCTCAGAATACTCAATAGGAAATCAATATTTAGCAACAGAATTTTTCAGACGTGCAGCTCCCACACATAAGAAGAATCCTTCCATATCTCAGGTTTGTACAGGGGTTTGGTATGACTCTACAAAATCATCTTTCAACTACTCTGATGTTCCAACATAGTATCTCTTTTGTAGAGAATAAGTGTAAAGCTATATATTTTTCTACATTACCCATCTGCAGGAGCTTTGATCTAATTTTTTTTTTACTGTCCTTTCAACAGTATTCCCATCCTATATCTCATTCTATATCCCATTTTTTGATTGGGTTGTTTGGTTTCTCAGTGGTTAGCTTCTTCAGTTTTTTTTAATATATTTTGGATATTAGCGCTCTATTGGATATGGGGTTAGTGAAGACTTTTCCTCAATCTGTAGGCTGTCGATTTGTCCTATTGGGTATGTCCTTTGCCTTCAGAAGCTTTCTAGTTTCATGAGTTCCTATTTATCAATTCTGACCTTAAAGTCTGAGCCAGTGGAGTTCTGTTAAGTGAACTTTAAGAGGCTTAGAAGGTGAGAATGGTGGTATACACTAATGAGCCCAGCATTTGGGAGGTAGAGGCAGGACGATTAGGAGTTATAGTCTATGTAGTGAGTTCAAGGCTAGCATAAGCTATATGAAGCCCCAAATTAAAACAATAACAAAAGACACTTAGGAAAAATAGAAAAACATAAAATCAATGTCATATATCATTTAGATTTAGATGATTCTAAATGTCTTTATTAAAAAGGGAAACATAATTACACATTCACTCATGTAGCAGAAGCCTAAATTTCTATCGAGCAAATAAAAGACTGACTGGATGTTTAGCTACAATGTGGTACATTTATTCTTTTTAATTTACTTATTTGTTTATTTAACATGTGATAAAATCCATTGATCTATTCTGTAGGATGTCAAAGATAAAGATGTCCCAATGAAAGCTTGGATATGATTCCAGAAAGGTCTCCTAAAATCTAGTGCTATCCTATTTCCACATTCATGATTTGATGTTTGAGTTATTGCTTTAATTTGTGTTTCCTTGAGGGCACTGGCCCATGGGTAATCCTGACAGAGAACATTTGTTTTCTCTGCAGATCCTCTCACCTGTGCAGTTACTAAGCTGGGTGCCAGTGACACATGACCACACATCTGTCTCAGGGTAGGACAGCCTGCCCTTCTTTTGGTAATATATGTTGTCAGCTGCTATTTCTATGAGCAATTTTCTTTTTGAAACATCTTTTTCAGAAGGTGCTGTCCTCATTTCTTTCCTCCCTCCTCCATGGCTTCTCTTTCCAATGTCTAATTTTCCCTGAGGTGTTCCTAGACTAAGTACCTATGATTAAAAAGAAAGAAAGAAAGAAAGAAAGAAAGAAAGAAAGAAAGAAAGAAAAAAAGAAATGAAAAGAAGAAAAGAAAAGGAAAAAGAAAAGGTCTTCTGCATTGATTGACAACTTTGAAGTCTTAGTTCTTTCCTTCCAGGCAATGTAATGGGGAAGGACCAGAATTTCCAGAAGAATTTGGTACATCCTAGGTATTTTATTTCTGTTGCTTTAACTGTATGTGAAGACAGCCTTCAAATCCTGTCCAAACGTAGCCATAAGGGTTCATAGTCTTGACCTTATTCTTTCTTTTCTGTCACTGTCTGGTTCAAAGGCAGCAGTGATCCAGAATTGTTCATGGTGTTTCTGGGAAGATCAGGCTCTATAGCTTTATAATTGGACTGAATCTAGGGGTTAACCCAGAGAATCAGCTCGGCCATTGAAATGCTTGACTTCAAAACATGAGGGTGTCAGGGCATATTCTTATGATAGCATGGTGGAGGCCCAGACAGACACATCACTGGGGCTAGCTGGACAGCCGGCTAATGGTGATCCCAAGGCCAGGGAGAGACTTTGTCTCAACACAAATAAGATAGATGGCTCTGAAAGAATGGTAGTGTGTTTGTGCAGAAAAACACAGAGAATGAAGGAAGCAGGGTTACTGGGAAAGAGACAGGGGGAGAGTCAGGCACAGGGAGGAGGCAGTGAGGAAGGGAGGAAAAAGAGAGATATATAAAACTCTAACTTAAGTATGCTTCTCTGCATTCTACTCATTTTGATATATTGAAAAAGATCATATTTAATGCAATCTGCTTCCTTTGCATATTAATCACATTGAGATATATGTCAAGTGTTTTTCGGACTCCTTTGTGATGAGTGAAATCTTCCTTGTGTTTTCACTCAGAAGTTCATAATCTCCAGGCACACAATTCGTGGTTGCATCTTGTGTGTGGGTTGTTCTTCATTCATAGCCTGACTTAGATAGAAAGTTTTGATTGTCAAGGAGATACAATCTAGAACCACCTAGAGAAAGCCCTCTGAGTAGGTCTGTGAGAGATCACCTTAGTTACATTAATTGATACGTGTGGACTACCCCCAGTCCCCTTCCAGAGGTACTACTGTAGTGCCAGGGAAGTGTTAGTGATCCCTCCCAAAGCATACAGGGACTGATCAGATTCATCTCACAGCAGGGTCTTTATTCAAGCTAGCTTGGGCCACTATAGTATGTTTTTTTCTTTCTTCTTTTCTTTCTTTTCTTTCTTTCTTCCTTCCTTCCTTCCTTCCTTCCTTGCTTCCTTCCTTCCTTCCTTCCTTCCTTCCTTCCTTCCTTCCTTCCTTCCTTCCTTCCTTCCTCTCTCTCTCTCTCTCTCTCTCTCTCTCTCTTTCTTTCTTTCTTTCTTTCTTTCTTTTTTCTTTTTGTCAAGTGGAGCTCAAACATCTGTTTGGCAAGGCTTTATAGATAGTAGCAAGTGGAATCGAGTTGTGTGTGCAAGCATCTAAAATTGGATTTCTACTATAGCCGTTAGCATAATTGGCTGGTGCTGGAAGTCAAATCATCATAAAATAAAAACTTAATTTGTTCCCCTCTGCATTGATGGTCATTAGATAGGGACAGGCTTGTAGTCTGGGGGTACAAATTTGTTGGGAAATAACCTGGAGCTGTTGGTCTTGTTGGGGGGTTAGCGTAAAGACTAGAGCTAAGCTTGGGTTTTGTTAGGAGTGTGACAATGAAACTAATGCTAAATACCCACCTGTTAGATTGCCTGAATTCAAGTTCTCTAAAACAGAGTCTGAATTGAAAAATTTGAGCTCTCACTGCTCCCTGAGGTTTTGGGTCCTGCACTTAATAAAAATTAGTCAATAAGCTAAGAGTCTTCATTGATCACTCTTTGAGTTCTGATGTGTGATCAACTGTGTCAAGCACAGCCTGTTCTGACTTCCTTCCCCACATGATAGACTGTAATCTGGAACTGGAACTGTATGGTTAAAGAAGTCTTCTGTCCTTTAGGTTCTTTGTGTGTTAATCTCACAGTAACGGTAAAGAAAAAAAAAGGTATCAATTAAACCTATTATATCTTTGTCAAATGTTTTTGTGTTTACTCAACATAAGTAAGAACATTCTCTTTCAAGTTCTTGTTAGTACAAAACCCACACCAGAAATTAATGTTTTGAAGTTGTTACAAATGGAAAGCAACCTTAAAGAGTAACATTGAAGCTTTTCTGTTTAATAATAGGAACTACAATTGATAACTGTATACACAGTATTCTTATGTGAATAAATGTTTTTTTTTAAAATATATAAACTCTGTTTCTAGAATTAATAAAGGATATTCAGGCAATTGCTGGTGTCCCTCTTAAAGGTGCTATGCCAATGTAAGATAATAAGTGAGAAGGAGGCGTTCTATGAGAGCCAGGTTACTATTTGAGGGTCCATGAAACTCTAACCTATAGTGATTACAATATTTGTTGAAATTGTGAAATGATTAAGGTCCAGTTCTGAAGGCAAATCATCATGGTTAACAGGCTGGGAAGGCGCCATCAAGCAGCAGTCCTTATATTAACTTATACGGCACTACGAACCTAACTGCAGTTACGAACCTAACTGCAGTCAGTTTCCCATGGGAGAAAATTTATAAGTTTGCTTTGGGCTGTGCTGGAGCATTTCTAAAGACTTCTTTTCTTTTATCTTTACAACCTACAGCAGTATTTTACACACTATGAAGTCCACAGCTTACTTAACTAGCTATTCAGAATCATAAATATAAGGTTACCTTGGGTTAATTTTCCTTTGTGTCTCTGTGATCTGACAACTTTCCTAGCACTTCTTAAAATGCACAGTGAGACGTTTAATTCCAGCCAGGGCACATGACCTTTCCTGGAATCCAGTTAGAAATGCAAGAGAACTGAAGAACTCACTGCCAGGTAATACACGCAAAGCTTAAGGCCCACTGACCAGTTGAGCAAATGATCACCCTGCTCCCTTGTTCCTAGAAATCATTTGCAATGGATATTCTTTCAATTACAGAGGAAAATTAACTACCTCCCAGGAACCAAATTAAGAAGTCCAGCGCAACGAGCTGGGAAGGTCTTTATGGATGGTGTGGCTACCTGATGAGCAGCAATTTCACATCTAATTACAATGGCGTATAATTTATAACTCTCCTTCCCTTCATTCACATTAAAGCACATTGGTAAGGTTTCCAGCTGAAGGCTGGGAGAAGGCACTATGTGACTCAGAATTGTCACATTTCTCTGCTGGGAACCAGGCATTATAATGAATAGTTCTGGCTTTTACTCTGTTCTGAGAAGACATGTGGCTTATAGCAAGTAACTTCAACAATGGCCTTGTGGTTTTGACTACCAAGGCAGACTCTAGGTGACATAGTAAGAACGAAATCACTGTGTGCCATATATTTATCCCCTTCTGACATTGTCCAAGTGGATAAGGTATCTTTCTTAATGCTCAAACACATTTGAAATCTTAGAATTTTCTTTTTTTTTCCTTAGAGGAGTCAGAAGACAAGGAAGGGAAAGAAAAAACTATAACTTATGCAAATACAAATATCTGTGAATTTTCCAGTACAAAAGTCAATGTCTCTCAAAGCACATGGTTGTATTTTAGATTTGAAACTATTTTTACCATCTTGTGGGATGTGGGGAAGTCAATTATGTCTTACGTTCTAAAAGAATTTGACTACTTCTGACAGTTTGCTTAAACAGTTCTTTAACAAACATGAGTAACATTGGAGCTGAGATTTGTAGACCATTCATCTTCCCCTCCACTTATGGAATCTTTATATTCTTACATCCAAAATCCATTCACAGCCATTTGCTTCGTTATATGGAAGACTAGAACAATCTTTTTTTTTCCTTCATTGTAGGAGAAACATTTTTCAAAAACCGAATATGCTCTGCTGCTTTAAAATATGAGAATTTTAAATAATTTATCGTTCAACAAATGGATTTAATTCAATTGAAACATGTGTTTCAATATTTAAGGTGACATCTCTCGGTCGGTTAAAAATAAAGAAAAAAATAAAGTCCAATATCTCCACACTATTTAGCACTTTACAGGAACTACTGAAATTATACAACACTTAAAATACAAAAAAAAAAAAATTAAAGAAATAGATAAACTGGAAAGGAAACAAGCATCCTGTGAAAGTCACCCTTCCAGATGTTCAAGCCCTACCTCATATATTCTGAAGAGCTTAACAGTGTCCACATTAAAGGGGTTGGTAGTGAATGACTGATTCTACAGGGCCTCTGTGCCCTCAAGAATGACTGTGGTTGAGACATTCCATTGGCTATAGGAACTGAAATGGAAACTTATGAGGGAACAAGATGTAATTTTGTACCTGAAGGAATGCACCCTTTCGAACTTACCATTAAAGATATTTTGTACAGTACATGTATTGTACCATGGGGTTCTTTTCCATTCATTACTTACCACTTGGTCTTTTGGGGGTGGGGGAAGGAGAAGTGCATTGTTGTTTTCTACTTCTGTTCTCTGATTTCTCTGTTTCCTATAAAGAATGTTTTTGTACAATTTTCAGTGCAAACTGATACATCAATTTGTCATTGTGTCTCTACAACTCAGTGTCTCAACTCTAAACTCTAGCTTTGAGATCACTTTTTCCTACAATCTTTCCTTAATATTTTCATACCTTGGTTAAAATATTCAGAGCATTGGATGCCTTTCCTCCACAGTAAGGCGATACTATAATTTAATCATCTTGACATAAGATTTCCAGCATCTGTTTTCAATCTTTTTCAATTGAGCTCCATGAGTATAACATTTTTACTGGGCACTAGTAAATTCTAGGTCTTGCCTATCATCATAATCAGAAAGCACATACTTTGTGAACCGAAGGGAGAGGCAGAATTGCAACCTTAATGCCAGCCTAGTGTACATAATGACATAATGACCCACAAATTATTTGTCATTAACTTCATATACATACAAGCATACCTGCTAGTCTGCACAAATAAACACACTAAATAATTTCTTGAAACTTTCTTTTGTAATTCTTTCAGTTGCTCAGCTAAGTCTGCTTTCTGTTTCATAAAATCGCTTTCTAATTTCTTTAAGATAGTCTTTGGGCCTTCTGTGTCTTCTATTTTAAAATGAGTTTCATCCATTCACTATAAAGTACTTATGGGCCACCTGGTCAGACTTCGGCATAAAATCTAAGATTGTCACTCCTAGTGACACATTGATGATATGTATTTTTATCTTTTCCTCAGTGCCATTTCCCACTGCTACCTTTTTTTCTTCCTTTTCCTTAGTGTGATTTTTCTCTACTTTCTGCAATAGGAGAAATTCTCATAAACTTCCCATTTGTGTAATCTGAACACTGATTCATATTTCTCAATAGACAGCTTATGGTCAATAATGGGATGACAGTGCCAGTAACAAAGGAGGCTCGGTGTCCTATGAAACTTATGTTGCATGTGGTATGAAGTGTTGAACAAGTTATTCATACTTGGAAAAATATCCCCTCCAATGCCTATGCCCCAGGAAAAGCAAAAATCTACTGGAGCTATAAAGTAGTCTCAAATTCAGAAAGTGGAGCTGTGGTTTGAATAAGTCCTCCTATAAAGTCCTGTGATTAAAAACTTAATCTGAAAACAGAAGGCTTCATACATAGACCTCCTGAGAGGTGATGAAGTCTTAAAGATGGTGTCATAATCGTGGGAAAGGGTTCCTTATAAAACTAATTACTAGAGCTAGTGAGATGGCTCAGTCGGTAAAAGCATTCACCACTAAACCTGAAGGCTTACATTCAATACCTAGGTTCAACATGATGAAAAAGAGCTGGCCTCTGCGGATTGTCCTTGGAACTCCACCTATGCAATGTAGAATACCACTCCTCCCATAAGTAAGTAAATGTAAGCTTTGCAAAATTTATTTCCATCTTTCTCTTTCTTTCTCCAATTTACTTATTTTTTTGTATTATGCTACAGACTAGTCTACCAAGACAGTTCTTATGTGATGTTTCTCTTGATACAGAGATTTTTAAATAGTGAAATTATAAAAAAAAATGGATTTCTACTCTTAATGAACTATCCCATCTGTGCTATTCTGTAGTTGCAACACACAGTAAGGCAAAGATTTGTATCTTCTGTGAAAATGAATATTCTTAATGAAGTCTTTTGCTATACATGGAGTTAAAATAATAAAAAGTTAAAAATGCATCTTTTATTTATGTGTGTGTGTGTGTGTGTGTGTGTGTGTGTGCATGTGCATATACGCACCTACACATTTGCATGCACACATTTCAAGCGATAAGTAGGCCAGAAAAGGACATCAGATCCCCTAAGCCAGATTTATAGGCACTTATGAGGTGACTGACTTAAGTATGGTAACATAACTTAAATCCTGTGTAAGAGCAACAAATGTTTGTAACTACTAAACCATCTAACGAGTCTCAGGAGCAGAAAATTGAATGAAGAAATTTTGTATACATAAACTATAGACGAAATAAATAATTACCACGACAATTGGTAAAACTGATATTATACACGAAAACTTCCAGTGTTCTAAGTAAAAATTTTAAATTTATGAATAAGGAAGCATTCTATGAAGTAAAAGTGCAGATATACTTTGTCAACTTGAAGACAAAGATCTCATGTCAAAGATGAGTAAGTGAATCCAAGAGATTTAAATTCAAGTTGTCTCAAATGTGTTTCAAATTGATAAGACACCCATTACATTTGTATACTTACAAAAGAGAATACAGCAATAAATCAAGAAACTTTTCAAATATCTTGGTAGGAAATATGGCATGGAATTATCAGGAAGGTATATTATAGCAAAGAAAATACCTGCTACATGTTTCAGATGCCAAATGAACACACCTGTATCCAGTGGCATGTTAAGGTTATACCTGATAGTAACAAGAATGCTAAGATAGACACTAAAGTGAACAGTTAAAGATTTTTAAAGGTAGCACATAATTCCTTGATAAAGGGTGAATAGTAAGCTTACATATGCTTATAAAAACAAAAGTTTAGAATGTAACTAAGGATTATGCAGATTTAGTAAAATGTGATTGTAGGCTCTTCTCCAAGATCCATGACTGGTAATTGCCTGGATTTCCAGCTTGAGTCAGGATTTCTTCTTGTCGAGCATGACTTAAGCCCAATTAGAGAGCTTTCAGGTACCACCAAGGTGTGAAGGCCAGCACTGCATCCTGTCAGCTTCTGGCTATTACAAATAAGGCTACTATGAACAGAGTAAAGCATGTCTTTGTAGTATGGTGGAACATCTTTTGGGTCTATTTCCAGGAGTGGTATAGCTAGATCTTCAGGTAGAGCTACTTCCAATCTTAGCTATTCTGATTGGTATAAGGTGGAATCTCAGGGTCATTTTGATTTGCACCTCCCTGATGATTAAAGAAGTTGAACATATCTTTAAGTGCTTCTCAGACATTTGAGCTTCTCTGTTTATCTCTGGACCTCATTTTTAATCAGGTTATTTGGGTTTTTTTTTTTTTTGGAGTCTAACTTCTTGAGTTATTTATATATTTTGGAAATTAGCCTTCTATTGGATATGGGGTTAGTGAAGATCATTTCCAAATTTGTAGGTTGCCATTTTGTCCTATCGACAATATCCTTTGCATTACAGAAGTTTTCAGTTTCATGAGGTCCCACTTATCAATAGTTGATCTTAGAGCCTGAACCATTGGTATTTTGTTCAGGAAATACCCCACCATATGCCAATGTGTTTGAGGCTCTCTCCCAATTTCTCTTCTATTAAATTCAGTGTGTTTGGTTTTGTGTTGATGTTCTTGATCCACTTGGACTTGAGCTTTGTACAAGGAGATAAGTAGGGATTGATTTTCATCCTCTACATGCAGACTTACAGTTAGACTAGCACTGTTAGTTGAAGATGCTTCCTTTTTTCCACTATGTGTTTTTTGGCTTCTTTATCAAAGATCAATTATCCATAGGTGTATGGGGTTATTTCTGGGTCTTCAATTCTGTTCCATTGATTCTCCTATGTAGAGAGCCTCGGCGGGTGCTGGCAAAGTCCGCCATCGCTAGGTGGCGCTGTCAGC
The DNA here is from genome assembly GCF_004785775.1 of Grammomys surdaster. NCBI lineage: Eukaryota > Metazoa > Chordata > Mammalia > Rodentia > Muridae > Grammomys > Grammomys surdaster. The sequence goes on from NW_021621323.1 coordinate 1,334,503, forward strand.
CATAATTCTTCCTAGTAAACAAGTAAATTGCGCATGTGCCATGGTAAAAGCCCGCCAAAGTTAAAGCCCATCCCACTGCGTTTGGCGCGCAACGAGTAAGCAGCCAATCAGAGGTGAATACACCGCTCTAGGGTATATAGCAGTGCTTTCCCAAGTCGTCTTCGTCTTTCTTCCACCATTTTGGTTTTTGGGAATAAACGTGTTCATACGGAAGGATTCTGGTGTGTGTGTGTGTGTTCTTGCCGGCGAGACACTACACGCGCGCCTCACACTCCTATCTGTCTCTGTACCAAAACCTTGTTTGTTTGTTTGTTTGTTTTTATCACTATTGCTCTGTAATACAGTTTTTAAAAGGCACAAGGTAATTTGGTTATGAATCAGCAACATTCAAAGTCTCCAGATTCACCAAGTTTCACATACAACTAGGCTTGTATAGTTTTTAGCAAAGGTGTCACCATTTTTCCTGGGAGCTTCAGCTTGCTACTAGGAAAGAGGCTAACTATTTAAGAACAGATCATGGCATCAGGCAGAACCTTGATGTAGGTCCACTCAGATAATAGCAGATGTAGATACAAACGTTAGTATCTCCAAAACCTGTGACTGTTCTTCTTGTTTTAGGTAATGACTGTGTTTATCTGTTCTTAACCTATCAAGAGAATATGTAACATTTTTTACTCACAGTACCACATCCAAGCCATTAATTTTAGTGCAAAGATTTTAGCAGAGATGAGATGACCAGGTCCGTATAAGATATCAACTTAGACAGTGGGGTGGCAAGATGGAAAGCTTACCTAGGTAAGGCTTTTCTTTTATTTTTTGTGCATTTTGAAGGACTCATGCAGGGAGGACAAAAACAGTAGATCTTGTCTCAGGGGATGTCAAAGGACTGTTCCAAAACTGCCAGCACATGCTTTATCTTTAGCATGTAGCAGGATGCAGGCACAGTGTGTGTGCTTTGTCAAGAACAAGTTTCTGGACATATTTGTCTGAGCAGGGAGAGGGGAGAGTAACCATTAAGGGATTAGAGATACAAGAACCAGCCAGATCAAAGTCTCTTTGTGTTTGCAAGCCAATCTTGCTACCTGCCTGTTTACCTGCAGAGCAGTGGAAGGCAGACTTTTTATTATTTCCTACTTTCTTTTCAGTTTTTCCAGCAGTAGATTTATTTATCCTCTTGGCTAAAATGAAGGTTTGCTTAGCATCATGGCTTTTCTGATGTATTTCAGTTAAACGTCTTCTGTCAGTTCAGAAAATAAGTGGTAAATTCTGTAATGGTCTTTTCTTTCATCATAGTGCTGTTGATTTATTTTGTAGACCTATCACAAGACAATCCCTACTGTGTTACATGTATCAGCCCAGGTAGTTTGCTATCTACCTTTCAGATGGAAATCCCCTCCATCTTTGTTTTGTCATTTTAGATTTTGGGTTCTTAGGCCAAGCTGAGGCCCAGTATCATACTCATCTTCCTTTTTAATGAACCTTTGAGCATGTAAGAGCTTGGTGCCTCTGAGAGGCCAGTTAGGAATTGAAGAGAAGGGTTTCCGTAGAAGCATCTTACTATAGAAGGGATTCTTTGTGATTACATTAGCACTGCTGATGGGGTTTGAGCATTAGTAACAAGAAGGCTGCAATTAATGTAGAAAACCATAAATAAAATAGTTCTTAAATGTTAACATCTCTATAAAACTATTAAAATATGATATTTTGACAATTAAGTAGAAAATCAAGAGATAAGTTCATTGTGAATGGGTGAATAGGCAAGAAATCAAATATTACTAAGATTAAAGGCATAGATACAAATAATAGCATGGTACTTGGTGAAAATCACTGACTAGAACAAAACCGTCTTCCTTTCAAAGGATATTCTATCTGTATATCATTTACAAATCATAGTGGTAATTAGCATGTTAACTAACTTAACCAAAATTTACCAGAAAATCTAGGTAAGCCCATCTGGGTTACATTCTGCATAGGTGAGCTGCATGCGGTTCCCTGAGTTCTATCATCAGGTCCTATCTTTGCCTCCCTTCCTCAGGAGGCCCATGGAACTACAGGTACATTCAGCTTCAGCTGGGGTACAGCCATCAGCAGAGAGCAGATTGCCGTTCCCTGAGATACACTACTATTCTCCAGATTTTATTGTCCTCCCTGAGGTGTCTTGTCAGGTTAAGGAACATTCAACCAATACCAGGGACAACAAGAAGGCAAAAGGCTAGCATAAGGATATAATCAACAAGAGGTAGAGTAGTATAGAACCACCAGAGCTCAGATATCTTACTACAGTGAACCCTGGATATCCTAACCCAGCCTAAGTACAAGAAGATGACCTTACATCTGATCTTATAGGGATGATCGAGGCTTGTAAAGAAAAGCTGAATAAATCCCTTAAAGAAGTAAAGGAAAATACAATTAAACAGGTGAAGGAGATGTATAAAACTGTTCAAGACATAAAACAAAACAGAAGCAATAAAGAAAACAAACTGAGGAAATCCTGGAGATAGAAATCCTAGGGAAGAGAATAGGAGCTACAGATGCAAGCATCACCAACAGAGTACAAGAGAAGGGGAAGAGAATCTCAGGTGTAGAAGATATGATTGGAGAAATCACTATTTCAGTCCAAGGAAGTGTTAAGTCTAAAAGTTCCTGAAAGAAAACAGCCAACCAATCTGAGGCACTATGAAAAGACCAAACCTGAGAGTGATAGGAATAAAACAAGGAGAATACTCACAGCTCCATGGCTCAGAAAATGTTTTCAACACAATTATAGAAGAAAACTTCCCCAATCTAAAGAAAGAGATGCCTGTAAACATAACATGACTGTAACATTTGATGTTATAGAACATCAAATATATTATATCAGAAAAGAAAATCCTCCCAACAAATAATAATCAAAACTTAAAATGTACAGAACAAAAGAATATTGAAATCTACAGAGAGAAAAAGGCCAAGTGACATACAAAGGTAAAGCCATCAGAATTACACCTCAATACTCAACAGATTCTAAAAGCCAGAAGGGCCTGAGCTGATGTCTTGAAGACTCTAAGAGATCACAAATGTCAGCCCAGACCTCAATACCCAATAAAAGTTTTAATCACCATAGAAGGAAATAACAAGATACTCCATGACAAAACCAAATATAAACATCTTTCCACTAATCAAGCTATACAGAGAATATGCTAAGGAAATCTCCAAAACAATGAGGCTAATTGTACTCAAGAAAAGACAATAAATAAATAATTTCACCCCAGGAAAAACAAAAGACTCTCTCTCCCTCCCTTTCTCTCTCTCTCTCTCTCTCTCTCTCTCTCTCTCTCTCTCTCTCTCTGTCTCTGTCTCTCTCTCTCCTTCTCCCTTCCCTACCTTTACCACCACCACCATTAAAATATCAGGAATAAGCAATCATTGTTCATTAATGTCTCTCGTCATCAACAGATTCAATTCCCCAATAAAAAATACAGGCAAACAGAATGAATGCAAAAACAGGTACCATCATTTCACTGCACATATGCTCATCTATGTTCATAGCAGCCTTATTTATAATAGCCCAAAGCTAGAAAGAACCCAGATGTCCTTCAACAGAGGAATGAATACAAAAAAATATGTGGTACATTTACCCAATGGAGTATTACTCAGCTATTAAAAACAATGATTTCAAGAAATTCTTAGTTAAATGGGTGGAACTAGAAAATATCTTCCTGAGTGAGGTAAGCCAATCACAAAAGAACACATGTTATTCACTCACTGATTATTGGATATTAGCCCAGAAACTTAAAATACCCAATGTTCAACTCACAGACCACATGAAGCTCATGAAGAAGGAAGACCAAGTGGAGGTGCTTCAGTCCTTCTTAGAAGGAGTAGCAAAATACTCAAGGGAGCAAATATGGAGACAGAATGTGGGATAGAAACTGAAGGAGGGAATGTCTGGAGACCATTCCACCTGGGTATCCATCTCATGTGCAGTCACCAAAGGCAGACACTGATGTGGATGTCAGGAAGTGCATGCTGACAGGAGCCTGATATAGCTGTGTCCTTAGAAGTCTGCCAGAGTTTGACATATTCAGAGGTACTCACAGTTAACCATTGAACTGATCAAGGGGTTCCCAATGGAGGAGTTAGAGTGAAGACTGAAGTTGCTGAAAGGGTTTGTGGCCCCATGAGGAGAGCAACAATATCAACCAACCAGAGCTCCCAGGGTCTAAACCACCAGGCAAGGAGCACTTAGCAAGGCATCCATGGTTCCAGCTGTATATGTAAGGGAGGATGGCCCTGTCGGCACGGGTGGGAGAGGAGATCCTTGGTCCCATGAAGGCTGGACACCGTGTGTGGAGGAATTCGAGGGTGGAGAAGTGAGAGTAGAGGGAGTAGGTAGGAGCACATCCAAAGAGAGGAGGGGGCAATGGGATAGGGAGTTCTGGGCAGGGTTGGGTGGGGAATGGGGTAAGTGGATAACATCTGACATTTAAATAAAATATCAAAAAAAAAACCCACATACCTCAGCAACAAAGATAGATATTATCTCAAAGTAAAGTGTTGCAAAAAGTTTATCCAGGCAAATGGAACCAAAAAATAAACTGGATTAGCCATTCTTATATCTAATAAAATAGACTTTCCACCACAATTAATCACAAAAGTTAGGGTAGGACATGTCATATTCATCAAATGAAAAGTCCACCAAGATGACATCTCAATTCTGAATATCTATGCAAAAAATGCAAGGGCACCCACCTTCATAAAAGACACATTACTATAGCCTAAGTCACAGATTGGACCCTGAACACTGGGAAAATTCAAGCCCTCACTCTCACCAAAACAAAGATTATTGATATAGCAACTTAACAGAGGAATAATGAAGCTAACAGATATTATATATCAAATGGACCTAACAAATATGTACAGAACATTTTACCCAAGCACAAAAAATATAACTTCTTCTCATCACCTCATGGGACATTCTCCAACACTGATCATATACTGGTAACAAAGCAAGCTTCCACAGATAAAACAAGATAAAAACAGACAAACAATTTCTCCCCCGAACAACAACAACAGCAACAACAAAAGAAACCAAAAACTTGTGTCTTATCAAACCACCATGGATTAAAAGTGGACTTCAACAACAGCAGAAACAACAGGAAGCCTACAAACTAATGGAAAATAAGAAGCTCTTTACTCAATGAGAAATTAAAGACTTTGTAGAATTCAATGAAATGGAGGTTCAACATACCCAAACTTATGAGACACAGTAAAAATAGTACTAATTTGAAAGTTTATAGCACTAAATGCCTTCACAAAGAAATTGGAGTGATCTCATACTAGCAATCTAAAAACATAATAGGAAGCTCTAGAACAAAAAGAAGCAAACATACCGAAGAGGAATAGACAGCAGGAAATAATCAATTCAGAGCTGAAATCAGTAAATTAGAAACAGAGAGAACAATACAAAGAATCAATGAAACTGAAAGCTGGTTCTTTGAGAAAATCAACAAGATAGACGAATCCTTATACAATTAATTAAAAGGCAGAGAGACAGTACCCAAATTAACAAAATCAGAAATGAAAAAGAGGACATAACAACAGACACTGGGGAAATCCAAAGATTCACTAGTTATTACTTCAAAAGCCTATACTACACAAAATTGGAAATTTTAAAAGAATGGACAGTTTTCTAGATAGATTCCAAATACCAAATTTAAATCAAGATCAGGCAACCTGTTTAAAACCCATAGGGAAAAGAAGCAGTCATCAAAATTTCCCAACCAAAACCAAACCAAAACAAAACAAAAAAAATATTTCAAAGAAGAGCTAATACCAATACTTCTTCAACTCATCCACAAATACTCAGTAAAATACTCACCAAACGAATTGAAGAATACATCAAAAACATCATGAACTATGAACAAATGGGCTTCATCTCAGAGATGCAGGGATAGTCCAACATATGAAAATCTATCAATACAATATAAACAAACCAGAAAAAAATCACATGATCATCTCATTAGATGCTGAAAAATCTTGGACAAAATTGAACATCCCTTCATTTTAAGTCTCTCTGCTCAATGATAAAAGGCACACAATAAAAGCAATATACAACAAGGCGATAGTCAGCAGCAAATTAAATGGAGATAAACTTAAAGCAATTCTCCTGAAATCAGGAACAAGACAAGACTGCCTACTCTCTCCTAATCTATTCAATATAGTACTTGAATTTCTACCTAGAACAATAAGACAACTAAAGGAAATAAGGGTATATACATTGGAACGGAAGAAGTCAAGTATCTTTATTGACAAATGATATGATAGTATATATAAATGACTTAAAATTCTACCACAGAACTCCTACAAATGATAACTTCAGTAAAGTATCTGAATACAAAGTTAACTAAAAACATCAGTATCCCTTCTTTATACAAATTATAAATGTGCTGAAAAAGAAATTAAGGAAACAACACTCTTTACAATAATATGAAATATCTTGGTGTAATTCTAACCAAGCAAGTGAAAGACCTGTATGACAAGACCATTAAGTCTCTGAAGAAATAGATTGAAGAAGATATCATAAGATGGCAAGATCTCACATGCTCGTGGATTGGTAGATTTAATGTAGTAAAAATGGTGATCTTTCAAAAAACAGTATACAGATTTGATGCAATTTTCATAAAATATTCCCACATATTTCTGTACAGTCTTCAAAAGAGTATTTCTAAACATCATATGAAAAACCAACCCCCCCCCCAAAAAAAAGTACACAGAATATAATCTTTTGCAATAAAAAAACTCTGGAAGTATTACTATCTGTGGTTTCAAGCTGAACTACTTTGCAGTAATATTAAAACTCTTACATAGAATTGGCATAAAAACAAAGAGATTTATTAATGAATAGACTTAAGGACCCAGAAATAAACCCACACTCCTATGAGTACTTGATTTTTGACGAAAGCATCAATACAATACAATACAATACAATACAATGAAAACAAGAAAGCATCTGTAACAAATGATACTTGTCTAACTGGATGTTTCCTTGTAAAAGAATGCAAGTAGAATCATATTTATCACCCTATACAATACTTGAGTTTAAGAGGATCAAAATCCTCAACATATAACCAGATATACTAAATCTAATAGAATTAAAAGTAGGGAATAGCCTTGAGCTTGGCGATATAGGAGACAACTTCCTAAACAGAGCACCAATAGATCAGGCACTAACATCAAAAATTAAAAAAATGAGAACTCATGAAGCTGAAAATCTTCTGTAAGGCAAAATATACCATCAATAGGACAAAAAGACAGCCTACTGAATGGGAAAAGATCTGCCCCAAATCTTCATCTGACAGGAGACTAATATTCAAAATATGTAAAGAACTGAAGAAATTAAACAGCAACAAACCCAATAAGCATACACCCAAAAGATGTTCCACCATACCACAAGGACACACATTCCACTATGTTCATAGCAGCTTTATTTGTAATAGCCAGAAACTGGAATCAACCCTTACTTCCCTCACCTGAAGAATGGATAAATTATATGTATTACATTTACACAAATTAATATTACTCAGCTATTTAAAACAAAGATATCATGAAATTTGTAGGCAAATAAATGGAATTAGAAAACATCCTATTGAGTGAGATAGACTCAGAAAGATATACATGGTAAGTATTCATGTATAAGTAGATATTAGCCATAAAGTATATGTGGGGAAAATTACAGGCCGCAGCTGTGGAGTCCCAGTGGGTTTCTAGGCCACAGCAGGTCCCACATGGTTCCAGCGGCCTGGAGGCCTTGGCGGCGGCAGGCCCCAATGACATGAGGAAGTCCTTGGTTCCAGAAAGGTTTATTGTCATGGCAGATGGTGGATGGATCTAGGTGTACCCCAGTAAAACTCAGGGCAGTTCCGAGTTATATAGGGAGGGAGAAAGGGGAAGGATCTGGGGAGGATCAGGAAGGATGCTTAATTTGCTCAACCCTCTGGCCTTCACTAGTATGTAAATCCCTAGGGCCTGAGGCCTCCAGTCACACCCTCTAACTGTGCACTTTGGGAGGGGCCCTCTGGCCTTCATTAGTATGTAAATCCCTAGGGCTTGAGGTCTATAGTCTGGCCTTCTTGACTGAACAATATAATTCTATGGAGACTGGACTGCTTTTCAGGACCCTGGGTTCTTGGGGCGCACCGAACTCCTGCCAGTTCTCACGCAGAGTCTCGGGGTTCTAGGCAACTGCCCAGCCATGACCCAGGATACCCTTATGCAGTCCCACAAGTATAGGATAACTATGCTATAACTATAACAATCCTAGGACCCAAAGGAACTAAGTAACAAGGAGGGCCCCATGGAGCATTCTTGAACCTCACTCAGAAGGGGAAATAAAATAGACATTGAAAGTGGGTAGAGAGAGGGAACTGGGTGGGAGAGGGCATGGAGAGGTAGGGATCAGATGTGGGGAGAGCAAGGGTTGGGGGTGTGGTACCTCTCTACTTTGAATTGAATATTTTTGGTATCCAATACTAGAGTCACCTTTAAAATAACTGTGATTTACTTTTTTCACTTACAATTTCTTACAGGTAGAACATGAACATTGATAGGATCTAACTCCAAATATGTACAAGGATTAGAAATTATTACTTTAAAGTGTTTGAGTCTATGGTATGTTGATACTGTCTAGACACAGTGTTATTACAGGAGACACAGTAACGAGGATGAGAAGTGTATGAACGTTAAGGCTAGTTCTTGGAGTAAAAACCAGAGCCGCCATAAAATAACTGTGATCTCTTGAATATGATTTACATGTTTTACTTATATTTTCCCATAGCTAGAACACAAATATTGATAAGATCTGATTTCAAATGTACAAAGATTAAAAAATAATGCTTTAAAGTATTTGAATTCATGCTTAGCTCAGGCTAACTGCAGTTTCTTAAAAAAAGTCTACACAGAAATATTACAAAGATGTCTACACAGAAATATTACAAAGATGCCTATTGGAAGCACACTCTTCTAAGATATGATATAAGGTTCCAAATAAACACTATATCAGTAATGTAATTGAGGTAAAATTATTTGTTTGGAATTACTCCAAAGAGGTAATAATTTCCACTGAGAAAAAATTGGCGTTTTGTCACAGAGGTAACAGGGACATTGAGTATTTCTAAAAACTCACTTTTATTTTTTACATAAAATTTCCAATAGCCAATCAAGTTCTTTTTTCCTTTTTTGGGAAAATTTAAATAATTTTCCATCTCATTATGAGCTATTGATTAATGATATTATGATATTTTCTACGTATGTATAACAATGTGTATGAGTTTTCTTCAGTTAATCTGTCATTGTCAGTTCAGTTCAGGAAACTTTCAGAAGGTGGAGTAAGTTCTCCCTTTACCTGTCAATTACCTGAAAAATCTACTTTATATAGAAAGAATCAGATGAGTTAACAGATATATCATTCTGACCCCAATCAAAAGTGAGCCATCATAGATACTTTAATTTCAGACAAAGCCAACATCAAGGAGGAAAATTATCAGTTATGAAGGGGACATTACACAATGATAAAGTGATCAATTCCTCAGAAGACATAAAAATCTATAATGTATATGGATAAATTGTCCTTCATAGTTAGAGATTTCAACATTCTTTCATCAGTAATTCCTAGACCAGGTAAGCAGAAAATCAGTAAAAATAAAGTTTATCTAAACAGCATGATCAATCATCTGGATTAAATTAGCATTGGTAGACCATTCTACCCAAAGAGAGCAGAATAAACATTCTTCTTAAGATTACACAGGACATTCAGCAAGACAAACCACATTCCTGTCCACAGACAAAGATCATCATAAGCTGGAGAGGATAGCAACTATACAGAGAATGGTGTCTTGGAAGTGTGGATTTAAGCTGAAGCAGAAACATAGCTGAAGAATACATAAATATCTGAAGGGTCAAATTAATCTCACATCATATATGGACCAATAAATCTCAAGAGAAATCGAAAACAACTTGGAATTAAATGAAAATTCAACTTAAAATTTGTAGAATGCCCTAAACAATGCTTCAAAGGATATTTCGAGTATTAAATACATGTTAGAAGAAATCTCAAGTCAACAATCTATATTTTAATATGAGAAAATAAAGAACAGGATGACTTGAATCTAAAGTAACAGAAAAAATATGTACTTTAAAACATAGATTAAAAATAACTTATGTATGGAATAGATATTAGCATAATTCAAAGTAGGTACAAGACAGAACATTTTTTAAAGTAAAGAGAATCAGAATGTTCTCTGAAGAGGAGGCTTAGAAACCTGGTGCATCCTCATGTACTTTACAAAAAATGAGACGACACAGTGAAGAAAATGAGGAACAAGGGAAGGGTTGTACCCAGATAGTAAAGGATAAGTAATGCTACAAACTATGGTAGGAACATTATGCTACCACATTTGATGAATTACATGATATGCAATTTGTAAATAGAATCAAAACATGAAACAGTCAAAGAGACATAGACAACCCAGGGCCTGCCAAAAGGCTTTGTAGACACTAAATGTCTCCGAAAATCACTTACTTATTCCTCCTAAATTTTCCAATGTGTAAGGGCACTTTCAAAGCCTGGTGACTTCAGTTTAATACCTAAATCTCATGTAATGAAAAGAGGGTATTAGCTACTCCAACTTGTCCCATGACCTCCACAGATGAGCCATAGCATGCACACACACACACACACACACACAAACACAAACATACACACCACCCTCCACCATCACTACCACTAGAAAAGGTAATAAAAATTTTAGAACAACCTATTTATTTTCTCATATACATAAACTAAATAAATTGATTTAATAATAAACATCTTTCTGAGAAGGACACTAGCTCTACCAGTTTCTGACAAATCGATATTTAAAGAATTAATCATAATTCCAACAATCGAGTTTTAGAAATGGAAACATAGAGAACAATGTTTTGTTTCTTTAATGCTGTCACTATTGCCTGAACTCTGGAATAAAAGTTGAAGATATTGAAATACAATAAAGCTAAAGACCAGTATTTTTTTCCAAATAGACTTGCAAAACCTCTTAATTCAAATTGGGCAAATAGAATCTACCAATATATAAAGATAATTGTAAAACAAGGAGACATGGTATGCATTCCCAGCTGCAAGGTTAGTTGAAGTTTTGAAAATGAAATAATGTAAGAAGTCTTCATAAAAGGCTACAAGAAGTGCAATCATATCCATTATCATAGAAAATATTGGGCAAATTAAATGCCGATTTATGCTAAATATTTCTACCAAACTGAGAAGAGAGGAAATTGTCTTCAAATTAATTACACAGAGGACCTAGAATTAACTTAATGGTGTAGAGTTGGATGCATTCCTAAGATTGGGGAAAAGACAAGGGCTCATTCTCCTTTCTCCAGTTTTAATATTATGTTAGAAGTCTTATTAGTGAAATAAGAGAACATAAGGAAATAGCAAATGTACAGACAGAGAATGAAAGCACAAAAACACACAAACAAATTTGTTTGCAGATAATAGGAATGTCTATATAGACATCATCAAATGATTGAAAACTTCTCTTTGAGCTTATAATACTTCATAGCAAGGATTCAGGTGGCAAGGTTCATACATAAGACAATTAACAACTGTAATGTGTTGTTCAACTGAAGGACAACATATAGAAGAATGAAAATTGATCCATTCTTATATCCTTGTACAAAGCTCAAGTCTAAGTGGATAAAGGACCTCCACATAAAACCAGATACACTGAAACTAATAGAAGAGAAGGTGGGAAAGAGCCTCGAATACTGGGGTACAGGGGAAAAGTTCCTGAAGAGAACACCAATGGCATATGCTCTAAGAACAAGAATTGACAAATGGGACTTCATAAAATTGCAGAATTTCTGTAAGGCAAAGGACATTGTCAATAGAACAAGACAACAACCAACAAATTGGGAAAAGATCTTTACCAATCCTACATCTGATAGAGGGCTAATATCCAATATATACAAAGAACTCAAGAAATTAGACTCCAGACAACCAAATAACCCTATTAAAAAATGGGGTATAGAGCTTAACAAAGAATTGTCAACTGAGGAAACTTGAATGGCCGAGAAGCACCTAAAGAAATGTTCAGTATCCTTAGTCATCAGGGAAATGCAAATCAAAACAACCCTGAGATTCCATCTCACACCAGTCAGAATGGCTAAGATTAAAAACTAAGGTGATAGTAGATACTGGCGAGGGTGTGGAGAAAGAGGAACACTCCTCCATTGTTGGTGGGACTGCAAGATGGTGCAACCATTTTGGAAATCAGTCTGGCAGTACCTCAGAAAATTGAACATAGCATTACCTGAGGATCCAGCTATACCACTCCTAGGCATATACCCAGAAGATACTAGAACATATAACAAGGACATATGCTCAACTATGTTCATAGCAGCCTTATTTATAATAGCCAGGAGCTGGAAATAACCCAGATGTCCTTCAACTGAGGAATGGATTCAAAAAATGTGGTACATTTACACAATGGAGTATTATTCAGCTATTAAAAACAATGAATTCGAGAATTTCCTAGGTAAATGGATGGAACTAGAAATTATCATCCTGAGTGAGGTAAGCCAATCACAAAAGAACACACATGGTATTCACTCACTGATTGGATATTAGCCCAGAACATTGAAAGGCCCAAGATTCAACTCACAGGCCACATGAAGCTCATGAAGAAGGAAGACCAAGTGGGGGTGATTCGGTCCTTCTTAGAAGGAGCAACAAAATATCAAGGGAGCAAATATGGAAACAAAGTAATGTGTGGTTTTAAAATATCACTCGCATTAATTCTTCAAGATAAAATATTGCAGTAATCAACATTATGGATTGTATTATATACTGTTAAAATGCCAACTGTCTATAATCATATCTATAGATTTTATACAACCCCTGTACAAATGCCAGCAACCATTTTTACACATTGAAACTTAGTTAAATTTTTTTTTTTGAGAAAGACAGAGATCTAGAGTAATGTTCACTTAAGACTGAAGAGAATAATGTTGGGAGACTGATACTTTTCTCAATTCAGATATACTATAGCACAGTGATCTACACATTACAGGAAAAATGAGGAATCCTTCAATCTCAAATCTAAATGGCTCCTACATTCATCATTTAGTGAATGCTGATGTAATAACACAATTATAAATGTAGGATTGCTAGTGAGAAATAAGAAACTGTATCATTTTTCAAAAGTGTTAGTTGTTAGTGTTCGGGTCTGACCCCATGCTTCCATCTTTACTCCACCCTCCCATCCACCTCGTCTTGTGATTTTCCCATTCTAGTTGTTTTTATAACATTATATTGTATTATATTTTCCTATTCTATACAGTTTTATCATACAATATTGTATTTCCCTTTGTTGAAAGATCCACTCTACTCACAAGTCTTTCCTGGCTATCTAATCTCTGTGGTTACTTAGGCTGAAACACACATATTTAAAACTTAAAAGCTTGGAGCAATATTCAATATATCATCCAAAATCTAGAGCTGTCCACATGTCCAGAAGTAGTTGGCTATCACAGAATAGACTTGATTTAGTTGTGTATTGGTAAGTATATTTTGTTTGGTGTGTGTGTGTGTGTGTGTGTGTGTGTGTGCCCTTTGTATAGTGTTTTATTTGGTATTTTTTATTTTCATTTTTCCTGTTCTTTTTCTTTTCAGTAAGAAAAAATGAAAAGTGAGTAGGTATGGAGATTAGGCGAATTTGTGTAGAGCTGGGGGAGAAGAAAGGATATGATCAAAGTCTATTTGCAGATGACGTGACAGTACACATAAGAGACATTCAAAATTCCACCACAAAACATCCACACTTCCAGTGAAGTGCAAGATATAAAATGAACTTACAAAAGTCATTAGCTTTTCTGTATATCAATATACAACAAACATTCTTCAAAAGAAATCATGTGACTATTTCCATTTATAGTATTAAATACATAAGCATCTCTGTTTTCCTTCAGACAAAAGCACATAGAATGATCTATTAGTTTTTGCTAACTGGATGTCACTTTTGAAAAGACCTTCTAATTTTTAATAATGAAATGTATTCTTAAATAACTTTCTACCTTCCTCTTTAGTCTTTATGGGCAGGACAAGGGCATTTTCATGTGAGCCTATCATTCTTATTGCACTGCTACAATACTTGAACAGGTATGAATATAGGCTCTTACTTGTTACTATTTTGAATTCTGGGAAGTCCAAGTTCAAGGTCCCTGTGTGTGGCCTGTACTTTCTTGCATTTTCATACAGGATTTTGATGAAAAGGTGGGATAAACTTTCCATGAAGCTTTCTTTTCTTTTTTTTTCTGTTTGTAAAAATGTATTTTTATTTCATAAGCATTGGGGGTGGGTTGAAAAAACACTATATCCTCTCCAGTTGCTCCATGTAAGTAGCCCTTAAATGAGATTCTTCAAATTTTACGGTTTTTTCCATTCTGGTTCATTCTTTGACTCTTAATCATAAGATTCTACTTGGGCAAACATGGTTTTTGGCTAAGTTTTGGAATATGCTGGCGAAACCCAATATGGGTTGTCTTCTGCTGCTTTGGCATGACGCAAAATGGCTTCCCGGGGATTGCTGTCGTAGGTCTTGTCCAAAGCAATGTTCTTCACAATGTAGGAGGACAAGGGTGCCCCCGTGGGTTCTAACTCGGCCACCACGACCTGGGCCTGCTATATGAGGCTCTGGTTTGTGTGACTTCAGGGAGTCCCGTCTGTCCTTCTCAAGCTGCTTCCTCGTACGTCGTTGGCGGGGCTCACAGAACATTGGCAAGGTGTGAGGGGTGATGATGTAGTCCTGGGTTAGTGTCTCAGCTTGTTTCGCCTTCCTCTGGGTTTTAACCACACATACTTTTGCTCCCCTCTGACCTCTCTTGTTGGGGTCATAGTACACTTTTGTCAATCCATTTCCAGTTCCAACCATGATCTGGTTCAGCTTTGGATGCCACAGGCAGAGGACTACACTCATATCTGTGATGTGGATTTCATACACCCTTTGGAAAGTCCTGTGCTCAAAGAAGACAAGTTTGCCACTGCCACATCCCCTTTGAACAAAGGTACCGGTAACTATCCCCTAAGTTCCACTATAAAAAGGCTCATGACCCTGGCACAGACACTTCTTGTGTGTCTTTTTCCTCTCGTGGAGGTGATGATACATTAAAATTATGGGATGTCCCGCAATTTAATATACCGTTATTTTCAGCCTTAGTACTTCCTACCTTGTTCCCAATGACTGACTGCTGTTTCAGCCCTGATGATAAAATCCATGAAGCTTTCTTACAAGATCCATTCAGAAAAAAGTAGTCTTATTGCCAAAGCAGTTGCTTTTGTTACTGCCTATTACTACTCTCGTGATGATAGGAAATTTGGAAGGAACATGGTTAAACCACAGCACTCTTCTTCCTTCCTATTTAAACCTCTGCTTTATTTACAGATATTTTATTTCATTACATAGAAATCAAAATGTATTCCACACTCTTTTTGCAATGAAAAGAGATACAGAGAAGTTTATGTTTTCATAAAAGAACCTATAATATTATTGACTCTCTTGAATATTTTTTTCATTTGACAACCCCGCAGATGTAATATTCTTCCATGTGTAATAGTTGACGTAGAAGTATACGTAGCTTATTGCAACATTTCTTCTCTTCTCCCCTGATCTCATCTTTCCTAGGTCTTGCAGTATGATTGCAGCTCTAAACATTTACGTCTCAATGAAAACCTATATCCTATGATCCTATAATTATAGCAAATTCTTACTCATAATGCAAAGTTTAATATATGGTTTTAATCATCCTTTGATATCATTTCATCTGAAGTATTGCTAGAACTTCTAAAATAACATTGTAGATTCTTCCAGCTTGCTGGGGGTGGTCTATGGAGTCCCATAATTCAAAATCTTTATCATATTTGTCTGAATCTGTTCATGAATACTTTCTGTAAACCTAGGAACAGAGATCCTCCCAAGACTAGTGATATTTATTTGGCAATAGCAATGGGAATTCACACATCATAGTCAAGAGCATGCCTTTGGAAAGAAGTCCTAGAAAGAGAAAAACTTGAGAGGCAGGAAGAGAGACTCACACAAGTTACATGAACAAAGAAGCCATTGGTCTTTGGAGACCTCACTTGCTGAGGAAGCAAGTTTGACCACAGTGTTGTGTTGGAATGACTGTAACCCAAAAGAAAGTTTAAAATAGACTTTGTTACACAGAACTGTGCATACATGTGCAGTGTGTAAAACACAAGCTGAGTGTATACTGAGAAAGCCTTGAAGCGGAGAAAAGGTCCTTGAGAATGTCCTTTACTCAAGTTGGCATGCTGCAGCCCTCCCTCTTCAAAGCATCCCAGCTCTAATTTTGTCTGGGAAGATTTCATCTTGCTATCAGCTTTTATATTTCTTAGATCCTGGCACACGCTGGAGATTATTTCAGATTTGGCTTTCCTTCTGATGAATTTTTCTGGTTTTCTATTATTTTTACTGACTTAATATCAACTATATCCCCCTATTCAGAGATATCTATTTTAAGAGGAGCTAGAACTGAGTATATATATATATATTAGTTCTATTTTTCTATCTTGGCTTCTAGTATACAATTCCATACTCATATACATAC
Organism: Grammomys surdaster; assembly: GCF_004785775.1. NCBI lineage: Eukaryota > Metazoa > Chordata > Mammalia > Rodentia > Muridae > Grammomys > Grammomys surdaster. The sequence continues at coordinate 1,351,156 of NW_021621323.1, forward strand.
TTTTGGATATTCTTGTAACATAATAACCTTTATCACCAGAAACTATGATTCTTCAAGCTAAGTTTAGTATAATGTTATGTTTTTATGTGAATCAGTCTACAGCCCTTCTTATGAAATCAAAGCTGATTTATACTTCCATTCTTTTCAACACCATATTATTAATTATATTTAAATTAGAAATTAGTTCTTTCACAGTTCAATACCTTCTTCCAATGCATTCTGGTTACTTTCTCCCTCAGTACTTTCTTATATCCAACCTTGCTTGTCCATTTCCAAATTTATTATTTTCGTTTTTGTTTTTTGATTCATTTAGTTTAACCCAGGTATCCAAGTGACCTCTAAATTTAAAATAGTTAATGAAACCTTGCAGAGGCTCCGGTAGTTACAAAACTCAATAACTCCCTTCCCTGAAACTGGCATAGAATGTAGTGCAGCAGTGTGTAGCAGCATTCCTCAAGCCCCTCCCCCATCCAGGCCTGGCTGTAGAAGTGCTTATTCTTGTACTGACAGAGTGCAGACATCTGTGGTTGTTGAGAGTTCATGATTTCAAAATCTTTGTATTTCTCTGAAGGTGATATTTCTTTGCCTTTGTCTCTATCTTCTTTTATATTCCCTAATCTTTGAGGTAAAGTTATGAAAGTCCATTCAAATCTGATCATGTACCTATCACATATTGTAAACACTATATACAGCCATACATCTCTGTATTCACTGTAGAAATCTGGAAAGATGAGTTTATCAGATTAAGGAAAAGAATGATGATTGTCTACATGTATAAACATGTATGTAGAGGGCAGTTATATAATATGTCTCTTTCCTACACAATAGACTATTAACCTCCAAGCCAATAATTTTCTCTGTTATGGTCTCTTGATTGTGCTTACAATAAAACATCGTATGAATTTCTTCCTATGAAGTGAGCATCATAGAGTTTTTGGCTAACCAATAATACCTTTGCCACTATTGCACAAGTGGCTAAATTTGACTTGGCAAATTCCTGTTGATGATCCTAAGAACACTGAAACTAATTCCTATTCCTAGTACCCTGTATTTTGTTCTTATTATTTATTGTTTTTGTTGTTGTTGTTTTATGATTTTATTGCACAGAGTCCCTGCTGTGACATACATATGGAAGTCAGAGGATCATTTTCAAGAGTCAGTTCTTCCCTTTAGCATAAAGTTCTAGATTTGAATGCCGATTTTTAGGTTCATGAGGCAAGTACTTTTGCCCAGTGAGTTTTTGCACTGGCTCCAGCCATTAAAATTTGTATATTAAAATTCCAGCAGCATTTTAATAACAGTTTTTTTAGTTGCTTTATTTTTGGAAAAATTAACCTGGTCTTATTTCCACTCCAGGAAGGGTTATGATTTTCTATACTTCTGATGTTCACTGTTTTTATTTATTTTTTATTGGTGTACGAAATATTTTATTTTATGGGTGAATTAAGTAAGAAAAAATTCCTTAGTTAAAATTGACATTATCTAAGTATGTTGAGCTACTGGATCTTTACATTCTCCCAAAGGTCTTGTGTAGAAGCCTTGCTCCATATCTCATAATGCTATACAGCAAGTGGTTATAGTGAATAAAAGGCTGTCTCAGAGAAGGTACGAGAGCAATGGACAAAGGCCATAAAATGATATGTTCAAGGTGGTGAGACAAATTAAACTGGTCTCTATGTTTACTATCTCAGATATTTTTACAGCCATTATATAATAACTACCCAATATAGTGAGAAACATCAAAAATAATCCGGGGGAACACATTTTATCACCTCCTGAGTTAAAATGTAAGCTCATTTAAATTTTTCTTAATAATTAAATATAATTATTATCATAAACATCACAATTGGGAACGGGCTCTCCATGTTTCTGTTATTACTTATGAGAAGAAAAAGATTTTAGTTGTTTGTCTAAAGTACTCAGCAAAAGAAACAAGGCTTTTTTAAAATGATAAATCATTGCCCATATCGTCTTTGCAAATGCTGTGCTTACATCTGTCAAGGAAAAATATGAAGAAGTCATCATCTGAGTATTGTCTTTAATTTTAGTGACCCTCCTTTGTAATACTGGTGAGGCCTATGATGGTTGGCTGTTCCTTGTTCCAACCTTTTGAGTTGCATTAGGATTTGCAAAGCTTGTTTGAGTTTGAATAAAGTTAGCAAGATCACTCAAACAAACCAACTACTGTCTAGTAGATAAATCACCTTTTCCACAGAAAATAGATAAAAGCACTTAGAGTTTAAAATACTGCTCCTAGGACAAAACAGTACCAAGTTTAAATAGCTAAAACTAGAAGGGGGGTATATAAAACTACCACAAGTGGATTAGTATTTAAATTTTTCTTAGGTACAGAGGTTTTGGTTACCTTCAAAAGTTATACATAAAACAAGCTAAACTGATAAAAATCCACTCAAGTTAAACTAGAATTTTACACTCACTGTCTCTCCAAAATTATTTCTTTAACAAATATCAGACCTGAAATACTGAATGTTTACAGTTGCTAACTTATAATCCTGTATGGAGAAGCCGATATGTTTATAGGATAAAATGCACAGCATCAAAACAGAATGTATGCTATTAGATTTCTTTTTGTTTTCTGTAAAGGAGAAGTTACTGATTTAACATGGTCATCCCTTTCTTCCTAAGAAAGAAATAAAGGAGCAAAGATTGAATGTTGAGAACTTATTCTTCATTAATGACATGCTGGAAAACGGGAAGGTATGTTGAGGGGAAGGAGGGAAGGAGAGGGAGAAGGACAGGGAGGAGGGGAGAAGGGGAGGGGAGGGGGAAGGCAGGGGAGGGGGGAGGGGGA
>NW_021621323.1:1354367-1372850 GCF_004785775.1 Grammomys surdaster
GGAGGGGGAGGGGGAGGGGGAGAGGGAGAGGGAGAGGGAGAGGGAGAGGGAGAGGGAGAAGAGAGGGAGATAGTTAAGTTAGGAGCATCATTTTTCTCCAGAAGAGTTCATAAAAACAATCTAATAAATAATGTTAACATTTCATGAGAGTTTTGCTTTAGAAAGTTAGTGATTTAATTCCCAAGTTGATTCAGACCTTTAAAAGAGCCTGACAAATTAATAAGAATAGACAAATTGAAAAACAAATAAATAAGAATAGAACAATAAATAAGTCAATAATTATGAGAATAACTCATGTCTGCAATTTTTCTATAACAATATTGTTTTTGTTTTATATAGTACGAAATATATTCTTTCAATGACCAGGAGTCATAGTGGACCTAGCAGGAATTATTTTTGTTCCATGACTATGTTTAAAAAAGACAGAGTAATAGGAGAAAATTTCTTTAAAATGTATATATCTCAAACCTCTAATAACTAGACAGTTCTGTACACAAACATTTCATTTTCACTCATTGTAGGAAGATAGCTTTGGTATTAGATTGCCATTATTACAATAAAATATTTGGCATCAACAAATTAAGTGGTATCTAGGTTCTGTTGCAAAGAGAGGCAGGATTATCAGGATAGAAGGGGCTAATCAAGTAAATGCTGCTCTCTTCAAAAGAATCAGGAAGCCGAGAACATGAAGAAGGGCCTAGAGATAAGAAAGTCCTTCAAAATGAGGACCCCAGTAACTATTTCATCAAATAATCTCTATCTTCTACAAATATGGGTATAAAGTGGATTATTCCAAGGATGAAATTAGCTTGTGATAAGTCACGTGGGGAACTTTTATATCCACCTTAATATGGTATTATACCTAAGCTGACTTCTAATTCACATTGGTTGAAGAAAGCATAAGAGACACAATATCAATCCTGAGTGATTGGTAATGGTCACATGGACAGTCGTTCCATGATTTCTAGATAACTTATCTCATATAACCCATACAGTTTGGAATTTGTTGGGGATATATATATACACACACACACACATATATATTAGCTTAGAGAAAGCAAAGGGAAAACTCATCTATGAAGATTTCCTAAAGTCAGAAGGGAAGACCAGACATTCTATTCAGGCTGGGCTCTTACACTGAGCTGGAAGAAAAGAAATTAAAGCACAGAAGTTGACTCAGAAACTCAAGTTGAAGTTAAGCTTATATCATTGTTCTCCTGCATATCTCTTTTCCCTTTTCTTATTGCTCATACTTAAATCTACATTACAAGTTTGTCTAGGAAAATTCAAACTTTTCCTTCAAAACTAAAGTTGAGTACAAATGTGAGGACAAAGATACTCTGTTTAGACTCAAACAGAGAGGAAGCTTAAGTGATGCTATTAGTAGGAGAGGACACAGAACTCAGGTCTAGTAACTTAGGCAGGGCAACAATTTTTATTATTTAAGGATAAAGACTGCACACTGGGAAAAATCTATAGTCATAAAACTTTAAGCACCAAGAATAGTATCAGGAAAATCTATAAATGCCAAAGAACACATAAACTGTATAAAAATTTACTTTATAGAGGCTGATAATATAAAACCTCCTTCATAATTAGACAAATAGATTAATACAACAAGTTAGGTGGAAAAAAATATGTGCAATGTGTTTATTTTAGTAGATGGACATAAATACTTCAGTTGTAGATAGAGGAGTTACTGTTATTCTTATTTTCAATAATTGACCAAACCAAGTTTTCCAGAAAAAAAAATCATGAAGTGATTAGTACAAGTCTGTGAAGTCTACTTCTTGACATAATGAATCTAGGAACTGAAGAGATGTAAACTAATGAAATTCATGAAAAGGCCTGTAGAACTTCCCTATAGGGTTTCAGTGACTCGTAAAGACACTAGAGATTTTAGGGATCCACTGGATAAGAACATAGTAGCATACCAACTTCAAGATGACACATTACTGAATCTTGTATTTCCTTGCAAAAGCAGAGTAATAAATAGATTGGCAGCCCAGTTTAGGTTCTAGAAGCAGTATTTTACGCTAATAGCAAATGTCATAAAGTTGATAGCCTAGAGTCTAACCTGGAACAGAGAAGGGAACTTGAGGTGATTGAGAATAGTACAGTTATAGAAACTTCAGCCATGACTTCTATATGGGAGGCTTAAACTGATTTTGGATGATCTCACTGTGTACAGAAAAGGCATATTGTATGTGATTTCTGGAATGATCCAATGAGAAAGCCTTGATGCTGTCTCCTATCCTTTGGGTAACTGAAACCCAGCTTCAACAACACCAAGAAACAGTTGTCATTTATGACACAGTAAGAGACATAATTCTTGTCCACAGGACATCTTACTATCCTACATCTAAAACCACCAATTTTAGACTGATTTTTTTTTTCAGACAGGTAAAATCATAAATTAGGACCGGCTTTATGCTACTTCATTGGAACATTTTTTTCCTTAACAAAATCTTTGCATAGTGAACCTCATTATGGTATACGCCTCTCAGAAGAAAAGAATCAAGCTTTACATTATTCATTTATTTCCCTGATGCAACTTTCTATACTGTAACCTTAGCAATGAGAGAGAATTCTGCTAGCTTGCCTGTTTCTAGAACACTATAAGTGTGGGCTTCATATAGCACACTAATATAAACTCAAGCATCTCCAACTCAAGTAGTGGGTTACAGAAGTGGTGTATTCTTGAGTAAAACAGAGGGCCTAAAAACTGATGAGGGAGTGTCTTAGTATAAAAATACTTACGTGTTAATGTTTTAATGCTTTGCTGACCAATTAAAACAAACCTAGCAGTTAACTCCAGCTAGCCCACTACAAGTTCTTTACTTCTGCATAAATAGAAGGTAAAAGGTGTTGAGTCCCTGTAGTAACAGTGTGTGTGATAAACTTCCCACAGTGAATAACTAGAGCAACTGATGGATCATCCTGACCAGCAAGAACAGAGAACCTTAGCAGGTAAGACAGAAAAACAAAAAAACAAACAAAAAAACCAAAAAAAAACAAAAAAACCAAAAAAAACCCCCCAAACCAAAAAACAAACAAACAAAAAAAAACCCTTACTTATGCTTACCTTACCCGTAAGGAGTTTAGATAAGAAAATGAAAGAAGAAGCTGAAAAGAATTGTGGTGTTTTTCTTAGATAAAAGCTGCATAGAGCAAGACAGACTTAAATTCTGTGTGCTAGAGGCATTGGTGTAGTAATTAGAAAACTGAATTCATAAAGATTCATAAGAAAAGAAAACTCTTTAGTCTGAAGACTCATAATATTTTAGGACTAAACATATAAGAGAGGACTTTTTAAGCCCTTTAAAGTAAAGGTTGTTTTACTAAGCTTAGGGAGGAGACACAAGTGAAAACATGGAATTTTAGAAGCATATTAAGAATTCAAGAAGGTGATTTGAAACCTCCGTTTCTAAAAATTCTCTATTTAGTCACCATTTATTCCATATTGTTCATTACCTCTGTGAACAAGTTGATACTGGTTTCTGTGGCCTCTCCAAACTATAAGTTCCTTAAAATGGTTATTCATATCTAATAAAGGAATCACTGAGCAGTCAATAAATATGGCCAGATTTCATCCTAAAATTCAGTGGCACACCTAATTCTCATTGTTCACTTGGTCAGGGTAGCATCTTTAAAGGAAAATGTCTAAAGGGAATATGGAGAAAATGGGAATAAATAAACATGAATTATAAACAGCATTTATAATGAAATTCATCCCATAATGGTATTTGAATGTTTGTCAGTCGATTGTGTGTTATGATTCGTACATAAATTACAAATCCAGGCAGAGATAGAGAGGAAAAGCTGCCTTCAAGGGTTTCATTCAAACAGGAAAGAGTGCTGTAAAACTCAGCCAATGCGACTATCAAAAGAGGAACAATAGAACTAAAAGATCCTTATAGATCTATAATAGCAATAGGTGAAATTATTGCTTTCACAAATACTTCCAAAGTATGTCATGAAAAATGAAACATTCTTTTGTTCTTTAAAGTGCATGACAAATGCTGATTAATTTCACCCTAGGAGCATGTCAGTTTGAAAGAGGGATTATAGATATATGTGCCACCAGGTGTTCTCCTTTCCTGAGGGGAGGGGAGTGAATGAGCCCATTTGAATCATTCCATTGTGATGCTACCACTGACACACTTGAGAACAAGAGCAAAACTGAATGAAAATTGGAATAACTGGCCTTCAGCAGGTTGGCAATTTGTCACATCGGCCTCTTTATGAACTATCAACCTCATTACCATGGTTCACTGCACAGCTGGCCCATGGAATTTTAATACTAATAGCATGTAGAAGGTCTCAACTACTTCCTTATTGATTCACTTAAAATATGCCACCAAAATACTAACATAAAAGTGATGATCTATTACACAGAGAGAAACTCCAAAAATATCAACATTCGACTGAGTCAAAGGAAGAAAACAAGAAAGGAATCTTGCTTGTAGAAACCACAGAGAGCCAGTCTTCATGGAATGAACAAGGGTGAATAGTTTTGTGTGGCAGCTACCTTTTATTTATTTTAATGTGTGTGGCCATACATCAGCCAGCAATATCTGTATCTGTTCATTAAGTAGGGCTACTAAATGAAATAGCACTCAGGGATATTTTAAAGTCACAGTCAAAGACATAGAGCTAGGGTATTTGAAAGGCACATATTTAACCTCCATATCAGATAATAAATACAATGTAAAATCCAGTTGAAAGATTTTCAACAGTGTTAGTGTGAATAGATGACCCCTCTTCATTCCAAAGTGTCCAGGTAATAGAAACACACGGAAGAGTATTGATTCTTTATCAGACACAGGTATTTTAGTATATGCAGATCCTTCATTTTAAACTTGTAATAAAGATCTTTCTATGGGAGTCAGACCACTTATGAGAAAGTGCCTGGTCATCGAAGAACCCTTTCCTCATTCAACTCAATGATTTCAACTTCCTGACTGCTTCCTTCATCAAACAAACAAATACTGTGAATATATCTATGCACATATATAATTGAAAGACTATAATTTTAAGATTAGGATGTGATCACCGTGATTGTTATTTTATTCATTGAAGATACAGAAAAAGCAATCACTTGTTGAAAATGTTAACATACTTTCATTTGTGCTAATCATATAACTTAAATTTTTCTGTTTTAAGTGATAGTAACCAGTTTCTTCAGCTATTCCAATCACAGGTAATCAGATTTAAATAAGGTGAACAAGTCCATTTCTCATATTGCACACAATTTGGATGGTTTGTACCTATGACCCAGGGGTACTCTGTGGCATAGGTTTCCAGTATTATTTTTAAAAAAGTTATACTGGATAGTGACGCTGTTAAGTCTAACTGCTTGCTCTCAATAAGGCCTCAATATAGTTGAAGAAAAATGAGTAGATTAAAATATGCATAAAATTTAAATTTTCATAAAGCTACACTTTTTTCCTGGCATCAGTCACTCACTATATTTTTGACACTAACATCTAAAAATATTTTGCATTTAGCACATTTTTAAATTACTCTTGGTGAACATTTGTAAAAAAGTCACTAAAATGTGGCTCTCAGATTTGATCATGCAAATGTCCCTGTTCACATGAAAATGTGGATCGAGGTAACTAAAATTTTTGGTAGAAGTCAGGCACCTTCTGTTGTATCTACAGTTATAAATAGTTTTGTTAGCAGTCATTGTACATCTGAGCCCTCTAATGAGATAGGGTGGACTTTCTGCAGCACTAGACTTTCAATAATTTAAATTATGTACATAATGCCCGGCAATGGTTACAGACTAGGCTTCCTTTGATTCAGAAAATAATTAAAATGTGCCTCAGCATGAAGATTTATAACACAATTCTGATCTTGAGGTCAGTTCTATGGAAGAACAAACCGATGAGGTGACAGCCGAATAAGGGAGGCCACCCCCACAGAATACCAAGCTAAGGATTGCTGATAGTCTCGAAGACTGCAACTTTTACTTAAGCTGTCGCTGGGATGAAGTTCATGTGCACACATGCATACATGTGCATTTTAAGATAAGCCGAATCCACATTTCAGTCACAAAAGAAATGAAAGGTTTGTAACTGTATATGAAAAGTGGCTCAGCATAGCTGGAGGCTACCTGAAATCTTAGGAGAGTTCGGATAAAAATATTTCCAGCACAGTTTGACAGAGTTTTGAAGATGGAAACTCCGTTGGAACTTTTGAACCTAAGCTTTGTTCTTCCTGACTGTTCCCTCTGGGGGCTGCCATAGGCTAAGGGGCAGGGATAATATGTGGATCCAAAGAATTCATTTAATATTATATTTTGTTGGTCTTGGTTATTGTTGCTTACAAATTTTTGATGTCCCCGTTCCTAGTATTTCTTTTTTTAGATTATAATATTTTATAAAAAGAAAAATCATTTTAACCACATGATTGAGGATATCAAGGACTGATGAATGTGGGTTCCTGTTCTTAAATTGCATCCTCTCTGCTATTCCTAATTACTCCAAGTTTAAAATAAGAATAACTTTTGGGTTTAGCACCCAAGTTTCTCCCAATCTTTGCCAAACCTTGACGACTCTACTTTAAAAGCATTGTGCTTTCATTAGATTAATCAAATCGTTGTGTCTTCTAAATCCTAATATTGTCACACTGCAATCTCATTAGAGGGTCTCCTTTGGAATATTCTTCTCCCTCGAAATGACATTTCATCATTAAAAATGGCACTAAACTGTCACACTCTGTTCTCAAGCAGTTGATACTAGGTTCTGCATTCTCAGAGGGAGCTGTAGCATAATATTTAAACAGATTCTAAGTTAGACAGCCAATGCTTTAAAGCCACCTATGCTAGGGATTAGATAATCCCTATATAAACTCAAGCAAGTCCTTTCAAGTTTGTGAGGACTTCAGATTCATTATCCATGCAATTTCAAACCCTACTTCAAAGGATAATTGCAATTTTTTTTAATAATCTATGTAAAAGCATGAGGCAGCTTATTGCCTTCTCAGCTGTAACGAAACTACTTGAAAACAAAAATTTTTCGGTATTAATGAGTTTACTTTTCCCTCACAGCATCTAGTGCAAATATTATGCACGGTTTAGTTACTGATAATATAATCTTAGTGCTGCTTCAGAGTGCATATTTCAAAACCTCATTTAATTTTGTGACTCTGAAGCAATATGAAGATTCATTAGTAAAACATAATTTGCCTTCAAAACTCAGCAGATGCCTTGTTGTCAGTGCAGTACAAACCAGAGCCTGACAAAGAATAGAAAAACTCTATGAATAAAAGAGGTAAACATTGCAGACAGGAAAGACCATGTGTCAGTCGTTTAGTACGGAAAAGTAACAAGTTAATGTCTTTTTAATCGAATACACAATAAGGCAGAAAACATTTATAAGTTTGTTAGACATGGACAATTCTCATTATTTATAGACAATATACCTTTTTAGGCTGGAATACCAAAGAATGGAAAGAAGTGTAAAAGTTCTGTGCTAAGTAGAAGTACCACTAAATGTACAGTTCTCTTGAGTGCAAGCACCTACCAATTTAAAAGGTGTTATAGAAGAGAAACAGGGGAAAATGCTATACATCTTATACATCCAAAGTTATTTTAATCTAATAAATTTCTATTATGCTCAATTTTGTTTCCTCACTACATTTGTATATTTAATTTCCTTTTAAATAAATTCAACAGTTATTTTTATTAGTAGAAAATATTGATGGTTTTCAAGCTGAAAGTCCGTACCGATAGATTACTCAGAATGAAAGTCATATTTGATTTTGTAACTTTGACATTTTCTTGATAGTCGGGTGTTTCATCATGTAAACATAGGATGCTCTACTGAATGACGAGGAGAGTCTCTAGTGTTTAAAGTAATCATTTAGAGTTTAAACAATATATGCAGTACATTCATTTTTAATGACAAAACTACCTGATACATTCACCACCTACCTTCACAATATTCATTAGTCATGGAGTTTTCCCACACACAAACAGACTCTAAATTGTCAGGTATCAGGTATGTCCTATCTCACCTCAATTTTCTTTCTATAATGCCATGTCTTTTTTCCTCTCTTCTTTTCTCAACTGGATTCCTTTAAGGTTCTGAAAATAATGGAAATGGGCTGTGGATTGAGTGCAACAGAAGTGGAACAGTTGCTTTCTCTAGACTCATGCTATTAATGGCTTTTCTCCAACAAAGAAGAATTAGAAGTAGGACCAGTTTCTTGGGTATCCTCAACTATGGCAACACAGAGATAGTAGTGAAGAACACTTTTTTAGGTGACTCAAGTACTAGCATATATATATATATATATATATATATATATATATATATATATATATATTTAATGGCTGAGCAAAAGAAGAAATGGCTACTTACTTCCTTAGATCTTTTAAATCATCAGTGTAATGAGAATGAATAGTTCCGTTGAGTTGTTAACCATATGTTGTTCTAAAATAAATTGGAACTATGAATACTATTTCATTCTCTACTTCCATAAAACTAATCAAGTCCGCGATATCTAAATACATTAATATATTGTCAAATAGCCATAGCTTAACTAACAACATGGAGAATGTGATTAGAAACCGTTTCTTATTACATTTTTGAAATGTAAATTCCTTTAAATCATCCAAATAAATGGTAATTATGAAAAACTATTAACAGGATTGCAGGTAACAGACTCTCTTCCAGGTTTTCAGCTACAAGCTAATTCAGGATTGTTTGCATTTAACTATGAGCAGAGATGTCATCCCTCTTCATCTCCTTCATACTGTGTCATCCCTCACTGAACTCCAACTCAAATAGCTCCTGCTCTTTATCCACTACAATTACTTGTAATGATAAATGAACAAAACTAATTCAACACATTTTATCTTTCATTTCCTGATATAAAAGATAGAACCTTAATAAATAGTTTGGTCCCACAAAAATAGCCTTTGTCAAAATAAGGCTGATGATTTTTCTCTCTAGATCAGGGCAAATAAAAAGGAGTATACATAATTGTAAACACCATATAGCTTCCCCAAATGTGTTTGCTTTGATCTGGTGGATAATCTTATATTTCTAGTAAACTATTAAAACACCTTTTTTTCATCATTCGAATAAAGAAAGCAAAAATGAGAGTGACTAAACAGTTATAAGGAAAAGGAAAGCCATCTCTGCTGTGGTTTAGTTCTTATCTATTTTCATTGTAACATGAAGGTAGAGAGATGATACTATACACTTACCTAGTGGACAAATATGATGCATGCAGCTTGTGCATTTTCCTTGGTACATAAAGCATTTACTTATGTGCTTAGAAAAAGGGTAAAGATGAAGTCAACAGTGCTCCAATCTTTTCTTTCCTTTCTCTGCCTTTAAATATAGTAGACCTCAGTTAGATGAATGCAAGGCAAAATGTTTTGTCTTTAAAGCAGTTTGCAGATGTGATTGTCTTTCTGAATTAAAAATGAATTATCTATATACAATTGAGATAATAAGTGTAATTTCAATCTTACTGTACTTTAGCATGCTGAAAGCCAATTGTGTTAAAAATATAACAAATATGTTTGATAGTGATATATTATTAGGCTTTCCCTTAGCACATCAAAATTCTGAAGCATTATATAATAACTAGACATCTCTAATTTTTTAAAATCTTTTGTTCAAGTTTATGGTTGTTCTCAAGTGAATAGTCTGTTGTTTAGCTACACAAAGGGGGACTACTCTATTTGAACCCTGAGGTGATCAGAGCCTCAAGTGGAAGAGTTCATTACCTGAAGCTTGGCATGAATAATGATGAATGCTATTAGTCATTATGAAAATTTTCAGCAGCCTTCAAAATTCAATCCACGATATTTGATGCAGTGACCTCCTGTGACAGTGAGCCCCACAGGCTAACTGCATGCAGTGCAATGAAAGATTTTTTTATTTATTCTTTATTAATATGCCATTAATTTCACATACATCAGAGGACAATATATATAAAACAAACAACTGGTAGAAGATTCAGTGATTTACTGGATATACAGTCTTGATGGAATATTAAAAATGATTGTTCAGTGAAGGTATTTTAACAGGAAGACTATTTAATTTTCTATGAATTATACCAGATTTCCCTAGAATAGATCTTTTATCAACAAAATATTTATGATGCACCTAGACATACGAAGGCCTACAGACTGCTATAGTTTGGGCATTTACTAGAGTCACAATTTATCAGACAGATTTGTAATTATGCCTTGATAATATAGAGCATGTTAGGTAATATTCTGTCTAACTTTTTTTTAACGGAGGGCTAAGCTGCTACATTGATCTTGAACTTAGTCATGTGTCTACGTTAGCAAATGGAATGATTATTAGAGTTGAAAAAGGGAACTATTTCAAATGTTCATTTTGCAATGTGGTTTAATTTTTGGGTCAGTGATCTTTCCTAGAAAGAATAGTATCTTCTCTCTAATAGCCAACACTCCTCATTTGAGACCACAGAAGTAGGGCAGAACAGTGGTTCTGGAATTATACTGGACTTTGCTAAGTCCTCAAGTCACACAGAACCTAAAAAAACAACAGGCAGCCCAACAACCCGTGTCTATCAAGATGCTTTTCTCTACAGATCCAACAGCAAAAGCATCAGTGGTGTTGAAGCCACTGAGTTGCTGGGTAGCTTAGAGTGTGATAAAGCAATAAACTGACAGATAAGCCACAGAGCACAGACCATTTTAGATTTACCAGTTTCTAAAGTTGTTCTGAGTTTACTGGCCGGACCCGAGTTGGAATAAACATAATTGGGAACAGCGATTTCAAGCTTTAGCTGCTTAGCTCAGTAAAGATTTCAATCATACCTTCTTGAAACAGCAGGTTTGGAAGTGAAACCTGATACACGATTTGTTTTTTAGAAAATGGAAGCTATTAAGAAAGAAGCTTTATGATACCCGGAGAAGGAAAAATCCGGCGCATGTACATTTTCTGGGACATATTTGATAGTCTAGATGATTTCTTAATTGATTCTGCTTTTAAAATTCTTTCTTATCTGATTAGAATGATATAATATTCCAAGTAGCCTTCAGTTTTCACAAATCAAGAGCTGCTACTCCTTATATAGGTAAATTCTACTATATTGAGATAAAAATTTTATTTTTGAAGAAAAATATGCACATACTTAAAATTTCCCCCAAAATGTTTGCTTCTTTCTACATCGCCTAAGCAGAAATTATAAGGATGAGACAATGACGTTGAAAATCATTAGGAGACGGAATAGACTCAACATCTCTAACTGTAACTGAACTGAAGGTTCGAAGAGTTTATAAAGTTTCATGATACTGTGCTTCAGTCAGCTTTTGTGATATTTTTGTCAGGGTACTAAAACAGGTTAGTGTAACAAAATCATGGGTTTTGGTTTTGTTAGTTTGGTTTGGTTTGGACATGACTTAAAAATTTGAGGTTGTGACACTTGCATATTGCAGATCTCTTAATTCAAGACCTTGAGACCTTTCATTTTTTAATTTCAAAGTAATCATTTATAGTATAAATATGTATATCTTAGTAGAACATATTTTTTTTTACCCTGTGTACACTGGCTCATTCAATTCTCACTAATTAAGATCGCAATTATTTTTTTTATTAGCTGAGTAGTAGTCAGCTAATAAAATCAATGACTTCATAAAATTTACAGACAAGTGGATGGAACTAGAAAATATCATCCTGAGGTAGCCCAGTCACAAAAAAACAGATGGTATGTACGCATTGATAAGTGGATATTGGGAAACATCCTGATGCAAGGAAGGGATAGATGGTGGAGCTGGGAACCTCTCATCAAGAGTATGGATGATTTCACAACTAAGATCTTTGGTCTAGAACATTCTTGTCATTTTTAGTAATCTACAGAGTGAATATAATGACTCATTTACTCTGTTACATGCCTCCAAATGGCCCAAATAGATTTTCCTTAAAGCTGTAAATAATTTATATTTTCATAACTTCATTACTGACTATGTTTTCTTACCTTAAATTTTATAGAAGATTGGGATGTAAAAGAAAAGAAATAAGTAAAATAAGTATATATATTTATATGTATCCACTATGTATACACACACACGCACTATATATATGTATGTGTATGAATATGATGTATAGGAACACACATGCACACACACACACACATATATATGTGTGTGTGTATATATATATATATTATATGAAGATATATTAAAAATATTTTTAATTTCAGGAAATATTTTTTAATTTTTTATTTTTATATTTACATTTCAGATGTTATCCCCTTACCCCATTTCCCTCCGCCCAAGAACCCCCTATCCCATCACCCCTCGTCCTGCTTCTATGAGGATGTGCCCCCACCTACCCCCCACTCCCACCTCCCCACCCTCAAACTCCCCCACACTTGGTGTCCAGCCTTCATGGGACCAAGGATCTCCTCTCCCACCTATGCCCAACGAGGCAATCCTCGCCTTCATATACAGCTGGAGTCATGGGTCCCTCCAGATGTGCTCCCAATCTGTAATTTAGACCCTGTGGAGCTCTGGTTGGTTGGTATTGTTGCTCTCCTCATGGGGCCACAAACCCTCACAGATCCTTCAGTTTTCTCTCTAACCCCTCCATTGGGAACCCATTAACCAGATCAATGGTTAGCTGAGAGCATCTGCCTCTGAATATGTCAAACTATGGCAGACCTCTAAGGACACAGCTATATCAGGCTCTTATCAGCATGCACTTCCTGACATCCACATCAGCGTCTACCTTTGGTGACTGCACATGGGATGGATACCCAGGTGGAATGGTCTCCAGACCCCCCTTCCTTCAGTTTCTGTCTCATAATTTGTCTCCATATTTGCTCCCTTGAGTATTTTTTTACTCCTTCTAAGAAAGACCGAAGCACCCCCACTTGGTCTTCCCTCTTCATGAGCTTCATGTGGTCTGTGAGTTGAATCTTGGGTATTTCAAGCTTTTGGGCTAATATCCACTTATCAGTGAGTGAATACCGTGTGTTCTTTTGTGATTGGGTTACCTGACTCAGTGTGATAATTTCTAGTTCCATCCATTTACCTAAAAATTTCTTGAATTCATTGTTTTTAATAGCTGTGTAATACTCCATTGTGTAAATATACCACATATTTTTTGTATCCATTCCTCAGTTGAAGAACATCTGGGTTCTTTCCAGCATCTAGCTATTATAAATAAGGCTGCTATGAACATAGTGGACCTTATATCCTTGTTATATGTTGGATCATCTTCTGGGTATATGCAAAGGAGTGATATAGCTGGGTCCTCAGGTAATGCTATGTCCAATTTTCTGAGGAACCACCAGACTGATTTCCAGAGTGGTTGCACCAGCTTGCAATCCCACCAACAATGGAGGAGTGTTCCTCTTTCTCCACATCCTTGCCAGCATCTGCTATCACCTTAGTTTTTGATCTTAGCCATTCTGACTAGTGTGAGGTGGAATCTCAGGGTTGTTTTGATTTGCAATTCCCTGATGACTAAGGATGCTGAACATTTCTTAAGGTGCTTCTTGGCCATTCCAGTTTCCTCAGTAGAGAACTCTTTTTTGTTTGTTTGTTTTGTTTTTGTTTTTTGAGACAAGGTTTCTCTGTGTAGCACTGGCTGTCCTGGAACTCACTCTGTAGACCAGGCTGGCCTTGGACTCAGAAATCCATCTGCCCCTGCCTCCCAAGTGCTGGGATTAAAGGCACGTGCCACCACTGCCTGGCAGAGAACTCTTTATTTAGCTCTGCATCCCATTTTTAATAGGGTTATTTGGGTTTCTGGAGTTTAATTTCTTGAGTTCTTTGTATATTTTGGATATTAACCGTCTATTTGTATGTAGGATTGATAAAGATCTTTTCCAAATCTGTTGGTTGCCCTTTTGTCCTATTGAGAGTGTCCTTTGCCCAATAGAAGCTTTGCAATGTTATGAGGTCCCATTTGTCTTTTGTTGATCTTAGAGCATAAGCCATTGGTGTTCTGTTCAAAAACTATTCCCCTGTGCCTAGGTATTTAAGGGTCATCTTCACCTTACCTTCTATTAGTTTCAGTGTATCTGGTTTTATGTGAAGGTCCTTTATCCACTTGGACTTCAGCTTTGTACAAGGAGATAAGAATGGATTGATTTGCATTCTTCTACATGCTGATCTCCAATTGAACCAGCACCATTTATTGAAAATGCTGTCCTTTTTCCACTGGATGTTTATAGCTCCTTTGTTAAATGTCAAGTGACCATAGGTGTGTGGGTTCATTTCTAGATCTTCAATTTTATTCCATTGATCTTCCTGCCTGTATCTTTACCAATACCATAGAATTTTTATTGCTATTGCTCTGTAGTACATTTTGAGGTCAGGGATGGTGATTTCCCCAGAAGTTCTTTTTTGTTGAGAATAGTTCTAGCTATCCTGGGTTTTTTGTTATTCCAAATGAATTTGCAAATTGCTCTTTCTATCTCTATGAAGAATTGATTTGGAATTTTGATGGGGATTGCATTGAATCAGTAGATTGCTTTTGGCAAGATGGCCATTTTGACTAAATTAATCCAGCCAATCCATGACCATGGGAGATCCTTCCATTTTCTGAGGTCCTCTTCGATTTCTTTTTTCGGAGACTTGAAGTGCTTGTCATAGAGATCTTTCACTTGCTTGGTTAGATTCACTCCAAGATATTTTATATTATTTGTAACTATTGTGAAGGGTGTCATTTCCCTAATTTGTTTCTCAGCCTGTTTATCCTTCGAGTAGAGGAAGGCTTGTTTGTGTTAAAAATTTTTAACCCCATTTCTTTTTTTTTTAAATGTTTTTATTGGATGTTTTATTTACATTTCATATGCTGTCCCCTTACCCCATCCCCCACCCACCCAGGAACCCCCTATCCCCTCACCCCTCCTCCTTCTTCTCTGTGGATGTAACCTCTAGCTACCACCCCACTCCCACCTCCCCACCCTCAAAATTCCCACCCCCTGGGATGTCCAGCCTTCATGAGGTCAAGGTTCTCTTCTTCCACCTATGCCCAGCAGGGCCCTCCACTCTTATGTAATCAGCTGAAGCCCTGGATCCCTCCCTAAGTGCTCCCAGGCTGGTGGTTTAGACCTTGGGAGCTGTGGTTGGTTGGTATTGTTGCTCTCCTCATGGGGCCGCAAACCCTTCTAACTCATGAAAATTACCATGGTTTATATTTTAGTATATACTTGCCTAGACCATGTAAGTTTGCAATGTTTTCTATTGCATAAGTAAGATATTTACACAAACATACACACACACAAATAAATAAAAATAAATAAATAATACAACATGATCATCTGTGCATTAAAAGGAGTAAGACCAACCTGTGTACAGATGATCAGCTATAGGAAGCCAAACACCTGAGCCCTTCCCCTATGGTGATTGGGAGGATCTGCCTTGTGAACACTCCTGCTGGCCTCAGATTTACTATTATCCCCTAACGATTTATAAGGCAACGTATTATATAGCAGGGTGTTTCTCACAATCTTTGACACAGCCAAAATTATAATTTGTTTCATGTTCATAGAAGTCCTAATGGTATGCTAAATATTGGGTGAGTTTATTTTGTTGAGGCTTTTTCAGTATAACAACAACAACAACAACAGTTTACTTTCTATTATTTGCTTGCAAATATAACTAATGAAATGATTTCAGAACTTCTTTAGCATTTGCATTGTAAAATATATACAAGATATCAGTTTCCTTGAGACTGGTTAATCATCAAATAGCTTAAGGAAACCCTATTCCATTTTGTTTGTCTTTTTTTTTCTTATTTTTTTATTATAGTTTTGATTTCTTTTTCTCAACTAGAATATTAAGTAGTATTTTAATTTAAAACCCAGGGAAGTGTACTAGGTAACCTAGGTTATTGGATATTTGCAATTTTTTGCCTTGCATATTCAGTTTAAGTCTTTTTTTATATAAACAGATATTCATATTTGCTTTTCAAAGACATGCTTAGTGGAATGTTCCATATCTTGCGTTTGAACACATTGCAGCTGGTGGAGTTAATCAGGCCAGCTCACTAGCCACCATTTGATTTATCTTTAAATTGAGTTCAAAGTGATTTGAGATAGAGTGACTCATACTTGGACTGATCAGCCTTAGGGAAAAGGAGTTCTGTCTTCCCAGAGTCTCTTTCATTCCTCCCTAATTCCCTATAAATTTACAGGCATTTACAATGACCCCTCTCTGCATGCTTAGCATAATCCATTCTTCTCATGTTCTTTTCAATAACATTATCACAGAGGGTTTTTTGACATGGCATTCTCTGCTTGCAACAAATCCCTATGGGCAGCCCCTAGTTATGTCACAACAATATATTAGGCTGATAAAACATGTGTTATATGTTCCCAAATGATAATGCCAGTTTCTTTTATTGCACACACCACATTAAAAAGTGTCTTGTGGATGAGGCACAATGACTAAATATTTAAAAGATGAGCTAACGTTGCCCAGAGCCCAACATTTGCCCCAAATAAAAATTTTATAGTGTTGACTATAACTCAGCCAAACTTCATGACAAGAAAAGTTTAGAAGACATGGTTGCTCTCTGATTTCTTAGTTCTCTATTTTTTTATTCTCCAAAATAAGTGTTTCTCACACTTTCACTATTTCTCTAACTGATATCTAATGGAAATTAAAATCTCTAAATACTTCATAGAAGAATAGATCTCTAATCAATGCAAATGTTCGTATCATCTTACCTATGAAAAACAACATTTAATATTCAGGTCAGAAGCCAGATGCTTTGTTTCTTGTAACGTCTGCTCTTTTAAGTGTGTATTTGTGGTGCGTTATGTAATAAGTATTTGTATGTTTGTAATTGGTGGAAAGTATTCCTGAATTTTATGTCTTTTATCTGTGTCAAAAGAGGGTCAGAGAATTCTTTGAAATGCTTCTTCAGAAAATCAATTTTGAAAAAGAATTATTTCAATACACTACTTTAAAATTTTCTCCACGTTTTTTATCAAAGAGGGAAGATGAGCATCAATATGCATTTTGTGTTGCCGCAGAGACTAATGATGCTTTTAAAGATCTGTACAGCAAACGGTGAAAATCTGACATTGACAAAGCCCTTGCTTTCTAGATTTGTCTCTTATTGAAAAAAATCTTTCCCCCAACTGGGTACCTACTTTTCTATGCTGAATTGGTTTGAAGATATTTGTTCCAGAAGGGTGTTCCTAGGAGCAGGCTTTGAGAGAAACACTTATAAGTCAAAGGCTACTAAGTCTTTATAAGTCCAGTCAAAGACTGGACTGTTTTGGGATGAGCGTCAGTTGGTGCGTGGAGGAAGCTGACCTGGGCAGGCATCAGGGCTGGAGGTATGTGTTGAGCATCCCTGCATCTCTGGATGGAGGCAACTTGATCCCAGACAGTGGTCTCTTTGATGTGTTCTTCTTCATTTAGTTTGCTCACGTCTAATTGATCATTCTACATCCATGTTCATCAGGCAAATCGATTCTTGCCTAATGACTTCTGGGAGAGGAAAAATAGGGTAGCTTGTGATACAATATTAAACTAAGTAATAAATGTATGCACACTTACTCACATGTATATATGTATGAATGTACATAACAGAAATGAAAGAAAATTCAGTAACAGGCTTCTTATATAAAAGACATTCTGGTTAAAAATTTCATGATGTGAATGTTGTCTTCTTATCTTGCTTTCATATTTTTAAAATATCCTATTAACGTGTGATATGTTGTTCTACCTGGGCTTCCTTGTCTGGCCTCCATGGAAAAGAAAGTGCATAGTCACACAGAAATTTCAAGTGCCAAGGGGGTGGGATATCCAAGGGGGCTTCCACATACTCAGAGGAGAAAGGGAGAGGGAGGGAGAATGACTGTGGGAGGGGTGACTTGGAGGGGGCAGTGAGCCGGATGTAAAGTGAATTAGTAAAAAAATTAAATTAAAATATATCCTATTAAATAAAAATGTGTCTGATTACAATATTTATCTCTTCCAATCATTTTAGGGATATGTCTCATGTAGTGATAGTGTATAGGGAGGCAAAAAATTGTCTTATTCTTTTTCTTTCTTAGGTTATGTATCTTGAGCATGAAGCATAAAGAGTTTGGAGAGTCCTATCATTTGAAAAAAAAAAGAATCAATTTCCAACAAAAGTTAATAAAAATTGTAATGGTTCTTTTTAAATTACCTGTCTCGTTTTCTCTCCAGGATGATGCTTAAATTACAAAGGGGAGTATCTGAGTGGCTTTAAAAGGACTTGATCTACTCTTCATCCCCAATGAGTAGTAATTTGGTTTCAGGATTTGACTGTTTCTGATTTTCTAATCCATTATCAAATGCTTTTCTGCCTTCCTTCCTTCCTTCCTTCCTTCCTTCCTTCCTTCCTTCCTTCCTTCCTTCCTTCCTTCCTTCCTTCCTTCCTTCCTTTCTCTGTTTCTTGTCCTTCCTTCCTTCCTTCCTTCCTTCCTTCCTTCCTTCCTTCCTTCCTTCCTTCCTTCCTTCCTTCCCTCCTCCTCCTCCTCCTCCTCCTC
>NW_021621323.1:1372950-1386315 GCF_004785775.1 Grammomys surdaster
CCTCCTCCTCCTCCTCCTCCTCCTCCTCCTCCTCCTCCTTCTTCTTCTTCTTTCTTTCTTTGTTTCTTTCTTTCTCTCTCTCTTTCTTTTCATTTTTATTTGCAAAGACAGAATTCTTTTCAGCCCTTAAGTCTTAAATCAAATGTCTCTATTTTTTCCACTTATCTTTTATTTTCATGTGTAAATTATGATTTGATTTGCATTTATTTGTTTCATTTTAAAACAATTTTACAGAGGAGAGATGTTTAATAATAGATTTAGCAAGTATTCCAGGATCAGCTGGTCTCTTCCTTTTATTATGCATCTTTGAATTGTTTCCTTGGAATACAGGAAGACTTTGTATCCTTCGGTTATCTTCCCCTCCCTGAGTATGGTTTTACTTCTTTTATGATGATGTTTTATGCATTGACTTTTCACAGAGTGGGCAGCAGTCAACATTGATGCTTTTCCTGATCGATCAAACCAGCTTCCTTTGTTGCTCAGTGGCGACAGGATCAGTGATTTTGCTGACATAACTGTCAGACAAAATATTACTGAAATTTTAAAAATGTATATTCAATTTTGTTTTATACTAATTTGGAGCTTGAAAGGAATCTATAAATATGCATTTTGTAATGCTTCCTGACCCAAAGTATTAAGTATAGACACACGGTTTTATTCACTTCAGGAAGCTACTTGACAATTCTCAGTCATTCCATGCAATAGCGTTCACTGTTTGTAAAGCAAAGGGAAGTTTCTTGGTAAAAACTTAGCTGTGTTAGACTCAAATCCGAAGGTTTCCCACTCTTCAGTCTTCCACCCTGAAGCTTTGAACATCCCAGGATTCATGTTGTCTGTATCATAGGAATTCCTACTTACATAGACCACATTCAGAAATCATCTATGTATAACTACATTTGTATCATGAGTGTACATGTCTTAATGTACCAGGAGAATTTTGTAGTGTAGAATTGCTGCATACATTGATTCAACAAAAGAATCTTGTCTTTACAGAATGCTGAAGAGCAGCAAAATGACCAGATAAAACTAATGAAAACTGAAGCTTTAACCATTGCTGTGCTATCAGTTTGCTAGAGTATCAGGCTGTTTACCAACAGGCATGCTTTAAATAATACAGTCTAACTTTGTGTGTTCTTAGTAAATATTTCCTTATTCTACAGTTCTTGGGAAAGCATTACAACATTGTTTTAATGTTCTTTCTTCATCACTGGCTCTTTTTCTAATATCTATTTGCCTGTTTTTCTACAGATGCCAGCGGGTTCATCAAAGTAGAGTTACATGTTGATGGCTTTGTGCCATACTTTTATTTTATGGATTCTACTTCCTGCCTTATTTATATTCTTTTTCCATGAGAATTTTAACTGTCACAGAGAGATGCTCAATCTTAACTCGCAATGTGACTTTCTATTTATTTCTCTGTGACCAATTGGTAATAACCTGGTTTTTATCTGCTAGTTTTATTCTTGTTTGTTTATAGTGAGTATAAACATGAATTACTTGGAGAAATCTAAAAGAAAAAGAAAAAAAAAACAACACTGGAATTTGCTGTATACCAGCCAAATTCTAATCTCAAGGAAAATTGGGAAAGCATGCTTTGAAATCTTTCACCAGTTACTCGGATGACCCAGCAATTTACTCTGATAAGTCAATAAGGTATATACTTTTGGAATGTTTAAGAATACTGTTATAATATCTTAGTGATTCATACTTTACTTGGTGTATTCCTGTCTTGACTGGAGCCATTCTGACCTCCAAGATTTGAGAATAATAGGACTATCATGATGTAGTCGTACTTAATTTACACTGAATTCCTTAAAATACTCTGAAATAACACATCTGTAATCATGCAAGATTCTTATTATTGGAAACATTCTAAAAGTTAAAAGTTAAAAAGAAGAACTAATCTTATCAAGAATTTACCACATGTCAAGTGTCAGATAATTTACTCCATTTATCTCTCTACTTCCTCTCCTAGCAACTATAGGTAGTATATATATCTGCTATCACCATTTTATAAAAGTTTAAAGTAAAACACAGAGAGAATTAGCAATGCCTCAAGATACCAAAACTAATAAATGAAAAGAAGAAATTGTAATATAAAAATACTGGGAATCTATCTCAGCTGGAAACTATTTGCCTAGAATGCCTATGACTTGCATTTGACACCTAATACCACGGAAACAAACAAACAAAAAATCAAGAACAACAGATATCCTCAAAAGAAATTTTCTTTTTTTATATTTTCACACAATATATGATGTAATCTAGCAATGCTGGAATATAGGTCACTGTGCTTTATGCAAATATTAATGAAAGAACTGCTGGTCACATTAACATATTTTGGGAAGCAAATTTTCAGTTGAAGCACATCCAGAAACAAAATCAAGACGTTTAAAGATCATTTAGATCTACTACCATGAACATAATTGAATGTTGAACACAGAGTCAACTGGGGATTTTTCCTCCCAAATGTGTATGTTTGTATAAGAGTTCCCCTTTATCTTTCAATAATCATAAAGTCAGAATGTTGATAGAGCAAATTCTCATGGTGGAACATGAATTATTATTGTTAAATGTGCAGCCTATGCACTGTTATAGTATGGATGACACAAGAAGCAAAATCAAATATGAAACAAATATTTTTGTTGATTTTTCTTAAAACACAGTGGATGTAAAATACAAGTAATTGTAAGAAAATATATGATTATATTCCTTCTACATATAGAGTGATGGATAAGTAGTGATAAGTTAGATGTCAAACTTCGTCATGAGTAGCAACATTAGAAATAGGATTTTGGAATGAGAGAGAGGAAAATGTACTTCACTGTGGAAGAAACATTCCACAACAGGCAGGAAGTTGTAAGTAAGTGGTTGACAAAAGAGAGCAGATAAACTCCAGCTTGGAGTTCTAATAGTGACTAGCAGAGTAAGAAGTTTAACTATTACTCTATTAGAATTCAGTTTACACTCTGATTGAAGAAATGTTCACTTAAGGTAATTAGGAAGGGCACTTGACATTTGAGTTTTAATGCTGAATCTGCCAGTAAGCACCCTCTAAAAGAGTAGTACATAGGGAGTTCCTTACTGAGTGTTTTAGAATCTGATGATGCAAGCACCTGAACCTAGGGAGATACATAGCTACAGGGTCTAACCCAGCAGACCTTCACTATTTCAAGCTGGGGCTGAGATGATTTGCCTTCATCACAATTTCTCATACAGGAAAGCCTGGACCTATGTTCAGTGTAGGGCTTCTCCTCCTCCTCCTCCTCCTCCTCCTCTTCCTCCTCCTCCTCCTCCTCTTCCTCCTCCTCCTCCTCTTCTTTCTCCTCCTCCTCCTCCTCTTTTTTTTCCTTGCTAGCAACAGGGATAAATAAATCCTCAGTTTCTGGATTGTGACCTGGGTGTTTGTTCTCTGTGTTGAAGCTTTTTTCCTGTCGTATAATACTGAACATCAGTAGTAACTCAAATAGAAAGTAGATAAACTTGAGTTCAGTAAAGCCGAGTCTCTCAGGATGAAGCTCAGATGACTTATCAGTTTTAAAAAGCTCCACAGTAACTGTGCTGATTATCCAGGTTTGCAAACCACTGATCTAAAGGGCATAAGCTACTCTTACGGAGATTCAGAAGTAATTACTCTTTTTTCCATAACTATGCAGTAATCTCACATAGAATACACTAGTCCTTAATGGGCAGAGCAGAGGGATGAATGAAGAAATCACATTACCAAAGCTCCGTACTCAACGAAAGGGCACACAGGCATTTTAAGTGTGTTCCCCATTACAGAAGAACAAAGGGATTAAGCACAATAGGAAGCCCATTAAATTACTAATGCATTCAGAAGAAATTAAAGGTTATGTTCAGACGATTACAGAATAGACATAAAGATTCATAAAACTATGTTAATCTATAAAATCTTCATATAGGTACATAATGATCCATCCAAGTGGGCAGATGGAATAAATAAAATTAATTTATGATTTTGCAAAGCAGAGATGGCTTTAACTGTGGAAACAGCTGACTTACCTGTGGAAATTTCAGTCTAGCACTTGACAACAGTCATCTACAATTTTTATGTGTTGAAGGCTGTGTAACTGGATATTTTATTTGAATTTGGGGACTGTTGAACTGATGATGTTTGGTAGAGGGTTTATTTTAACTGCTTGCTGGGGGAATTTGTCTGTCCTTGAAATTTGCTGCTCTGTGTTTTATGGTAGTATTCCTACTCCTCAAATGGCTGTTTTAAATATTTGTATTTTCTCCAAAAATGTGTTTTCTATTTTCTCAATTTTCTCCCCTTCCTCGTGGCTTTTTCACCGGTGTGTTGAGAACTTTTGAAAAACTAGGGTTCATGTGAATGAGGCTATTGCAGAATCAAAATGGATTTCTTAAGTGTGGAAGTAGTATGTGACTGACAGGCACTTCTCTCAGCCCTGGAATCACTGGGGCTTTTACACAAAGATAGCATGCGATTCTGGAAAGTTGAACTAATTCTCTAATTGTAGCACTTGTGGCCAGGCCAGTTGTTTTTATGGAATACCTGAAATCAGATCTTGATTTAGCAGGAGGAAATAGTTCTTGAACATATGGAAAGTTTGTTGTCTGCTATATGTAAGAGGTAAAAGTTGTAGAATTTTAATAAAAATCCATGCAGGCTTTCCAGCCTTTCTAATTTTTGAAGGCCTCAACTTCTCACCTTAAATCAACCTCTCATTGAAAATAAAGTATCCCCTCCCTTTTGTTTAATGCAGCTGGAAATGAGTGGGAAGTTTGGAAGTCATCAAGTCTGAATAAAACTAGAAAACCTCAGGATTCCTCATTCCAACCCTGAGCAGCCTGTCTGAACTCCCATGAAATAGGTGGAGACCATTAAAGAGAATTTTGCAAAATTCTCTCTGAATTTCTTTCTTAAACAGGAAGAAAAGTTTCAACAAGACAGAATTTACTTAGTAATTACTGACTTGCAGACTACCAAGATAAAAATAATCTTATTTCTCAGAAAAGAATACTGAAGGCTCCCTGTGTTGTTTGTATGAGGCATTGTGGTGCTTGGGAAAGAAGGTTGCACTCTCTTTTAGAAAGGTAGATAGCTCAAGTAAGGCTGGTTGTTCAAATAGAGAATATGTAAACAATTTCTGTGAATTTAGAAATTCTCTAAAGATTATTTTTTCACCATATTTTTAGGTCTAGTGTTAAGAATAATCAGTCAAAATATTTACAACACTATAACTTTTATGCAAATTGGGGACATGAGGACATATAAAAGGAAATATAAAGATAACAGGATGAGTCTCAACTTGTTTTCTACTTTTTAATTTAGTTTTGTTTGCTTTTTACTTTATGACATTATAAAGTCTGGAGAGATTATAGTTTGAATTCTGAATTATAGTCTCTTCCTCGGCTGGTGATATGTGGTAAGAAACTGTCTATGAGAAGCAGGAAAAATGACCTACAATGCCTGGTCAGCCACATTGTGACAAGGACAAATAACCCATATTCCGCAGTGTAGTATTGGCTGGGCTATAATATTCTGTTGGCTCAGAGCATTAAACACATTTTCAAGTCAAAGTGTGTTTACTGAGACGTAACCATATCATAAGCTGAGGAGAATCTATAGTCTCGAAAACTATAGTCACTATCTTCATTAGAATCAACATTTTAAGATGTTCTTGTACAGAATGAGCTTCATGATGTTCTTCTAAATTACATTTCAATATCAGCTCATATAGCCTTTATATGGAAACACACAAATGAACAAAGACTCTGGGAAAAGAGTCCTTCCATTTCACCTTGGGGGTTCAAAATGACATGGACCTACATAAGGTTAAACATGTTCTTAGTATAAGCACCTTGGATTACATGTTTTGGCAAAAATAAGGCATATATTAACCTCAGGTTAACTGATACCAATAGAGATACATCCCAGAAAACACTTTTTTTTCATCACATCTATTTCAGTCCCATTAGAATGATAAATCTACAAACAAACAAAAACAAACAAACGGGCTTTTCAAAGTTCTCTCTCCTCCATCTCCCTCTCTCCCTCTCCCCCTCCCCCTCCTACTCCCCCTTCCTCTCCTCCCTCTCTGCTGATTGTTCTTTTTTCTATGCAGCAGCACATCTCTGATTGTACCTTAAGAATCCCAGTGGACATGAAATAACAACACTCTTGGAAATGGTAGAAATTATCACTAAGAACTGGCATTTTGAAAATAAGTTTCTCTTTTTGAGTCACCTGGGAACAAAAGAACTGAAAACATGGCTCCACCTGAGAAGTAACTTAGCGAATCAAGTTTTCGCACAGTGCATGGCTATTCAAAGCTTCCAGAAAGTGGCCAGTGCTTAGCATATGTGGAGGCTGTGCTTCTATACATGATACTCTTTCCTGGGACTCTGATCTTCCCAGGGAGTCAAGAGAGGAACTTCAGGTGTACATAACACTTTCTGAAAATATGAGGGATCTGAAAGATCTTCAGTGGATTAATCATATATTGAAGAATCCCATCTCTTTCTTGCCTGAGGTGGTTTGGCTGGAAGTTGTTTGTATTTAGCCTTAGACTACAATATTCCCTTTCCATTTGTTATAATTTCTTAGACTACAGTTAATTCCTTGAACTGGAAAATAGTCTCGAGAAACTTTTGTATTCTGAAACCATTATCATCATCCATATATATTTCCCTGGGTTTGATGAACAACCTGAGGCTTTAAAGTCATTTTCTACTAAGTATTTACTAAAGTGGACATTTCAAGCTAATTGCTATTTTAAAAGTTGTAGAATGCCTGAGATGCAAGACCAATTCTTAGCTGGTAAATATGATTGTAAGAGTCCATATTCTCATTTTAATTTTGTTGTTATAGTCATTAAATTACAAGACATAAACTGGGGAACAAGAAGTTATCCATCTTTAAACGATAAGGGTTTGGGAAATGTAGTATCCAGAGATGAGAGACAGCTCTGAGATGGGACAGCCTTATGCAGTGGCAGGTGTTTCTGATGGACTTTTAGCTCCAGATTATGATCTCTTTACTCATCTGGTACTTTCAGTTGATTGCAACATTTCAGGTATTTCTCTTTCCTTACAATTTATCTTATTGTTTTTTGTCCATGGTTTAAAGAATCTCTTCTTTCCTTTAGCTTAACAATTCTACATGAGAGAATGAAAACTTGTATCATAGGTACAAACAATAATTGAGGAGTATGACAACAATTAGTAAGATGAATAACTTGTAGAATGTGTTGAATAAATAAGCAGTGAGAATCTAGCTAGGTGACACTAAGAAAGTGGAAATGAATGGGAAAATCAAATACATGACAAATATGAAACTTTTTTTTTAAAAAAAATTCGTATTCTCCACTGAGGATTCAGATCACAAGTTTGAAGAGACTTGACAATTAACTGGGTCAAGAATTTTTTTGTTTGTTTGTTTTTTTCGAGACAGGGTTTCTCTGTGTAGTCCTGGCTGTCCTGGAACTCACTCTGTAGACCAGGCTAGCCTCGAACTCTCGAACTCAGAAATCCGCCTGCCTCTGCCTCCCAAGTGCTGGGATTAAAGGCGTGCGCCACCACAGCCTGGTCCCATAACTCTTAAGAAAAAACAACAACAACAACAAGAATTTGCTAGATAACTAATGGGAACAGCAAAGACCAAAATAAACAGCATTTTATGTAATGTAAGAAATCTGTAATTTTACTATACTGGTCTCTTTGTATGCATTCAGTAAGAAAAGTGAGCATGCCCAACCCACATTTTTCTTGTATTCTCTGCTTTGAATTTCCAGGTGAATGTTTGTGAGCATTAGAATGGAAGGTTAAAGACAGCTTTCTTGAGAAGAGCAAATTTTACTTTTTAATGCAAAGCCAATTTAGTCCTACACAATGCTTTGTGAAAGGTGTTTCTATTTCACTGACAGTGTTGGGAAGGCAGAGAGTGTAAGAGACTTTGTGGTAAATGGCTTCAGTCACAGTAAGTCATAGCTGAAGGACAGAACACACATTTATGTCGGATGGAAAGCACCATTACTCACACATCCATCTTTTCAGTGGCTGAGGGAACAATCCCCATTAGCAACATCAGTTTTGAATAATAAGGGGAAAATGTATGTATGTCCTTGGAGGTTCAATAATACCGAACACAATACATGTGAAATTTGTAGGTTCCCAGGAAAATTAATTACCCCTTTCAAACTCTACAATTTGATAGAATATTCCATTTCCTTCTAGCAAGGCATTTTAAGCTGTATTTTGATGACCACAAAACATAAATAAGAAAAGGGACTGAAAGAGAAAGTACGTGGAAGCTAATTAATACTACCTATATAAGTGAATTGCTATGAAGAAGGAAGGAAGAAATATTTTTCACTATGTCTCTGGGTTGATGTCTAGTATATGGCACAAAG
The DNA here is from genome assembly GCF_004785775.1 of Grammomys surdaster. Classification (NCBI taxonomy): domain Eukaryota; kingdom Metazoa; phylum Chordata; class Mammalia; order Rodentia; family Muridae; genus Grammomys; species Grammomys surdaster. The sequence goes on from NW_021621323.1 coordinate 1,381,347, forward strand.
GAGTCCTGTGATATGACAGAAGGATATGTCTTTACTATTGCTTACTGCTGTAGACTCTTGTTTGGAGGAGCTTGAATTCGTCCCTTGCTGGCAATGCCGTTCCAATTTGTTCATCTTGTGCAGTTAATATAATATATAATGAATATAATATAGTGTGATATAATAAGATATATATTAAAGTCATGCTGGTTTGTACCCAGGCAGTCTCCACTGCTGTAGAAGTCTACTGACCCACCCGAGAAACTCAGTTTAGAAGCTGGGGGAGATTTGCTTGACTGAGACCAAACTTCAGTGGACAGAGGGAGTCAGTGGAAAAACTTGTCTGCCCTTTAGGTGATCGTGACCATGTAACACAGTTCTGAGAACTGATTGCAGCAAGCTAGTAGATCTCTTCCCCATCGTTTCCTTCCTCTCCTGCCTTCCTCTTCCTGTTTTTCTACATCCTTCTTCTCATCTGCAAGCATCCTTCCAACACAATAATTATATCATGGTTCTTCTCTCTGATCATTTACAAAGGACCCTTGATTAATAAACTGTGTTTTACCTATTAATCTCACTGGTGTTTCAATATTGGTATGAAACCCAAATAAAAATTTGCAAGCTGAAGAAGAATTAGAGATGACTACAAAAACAACTAATTTTAACTCATCTGTAATAATTTCTATTTCATTTTCTAGTGTCTCTATTTCACTTTGTATTTTATATTTATGCAAAATTATAGCTCACACAAGTATTGACAAACGGATCAGTCATTAAGAATTTTCTGAATCACGGAAAACCAATTACTCTTATCACTTGTTTGTTTATATCATTCATAAGTGTGTAATCATCACCTATGTAAATCAACACCATCACTCAATTAAATAGGCTAAATCAAAGAAATTGATAGGATGAGTGAGTTGATTCAAAATAGGGATAACAGTTTCTGAGGTCTGATTTCAATGCAATATATTCTTTAGTGTGAGAAGCTGTATTTATTCATAAGCCTCACACATCATTTGAGCCTTCATTTTGTGGAAAATTTCTTAAAGAATATATGAAACAAATTCATATTAGAAATGAACACAATAAAATTACTGGTCATGAAGGGCTGATGAGATTGCTTCCAGACAAGCATGGTTTGGAATCCCCTAGAACTCCACAAAGATTGAAGATATTTGGATATGCTTATAGTCCCAACACTGGGGATGTGGAGACAGGAAGATCATTGGGCTTCCAAGCCAAATAGGATAAATGCTGAATAAGTGAGTTCCAAGATCAGTGAGAAATCCAATCTCAATAAATAAGGTGGAGTATATTTGAGCACAATATTTAACTTCGTGCACCTGCCTCCACACACGTGTGCACATACATGAAGATGCACACACACACGCGAAAGTAACTTTCATCATGAGTTCAATGCTATCAAATGTTTTATTATATGTTCTGAAAGTTTCAATTAGTAACAGAAATAATTTGAAAGAAAAGTCTGCTTAAATCATATAAATACTTGAAAATATATATATAACACATAAAACATATTCAAAGTTAATTCTTGAAAATATTTTTTTTTCTGAAGTAAAAATTGAAAGCTTTCATTAGGGAGAAAAAAATTTAGAAATGAAATTGGAAAATTTCTGATTAAAGAATAATTACTGGTATTAGTTGAAATTCAGGTAGCATCAAAATTTGCCACTTAGGAGCAGAAAAGTGATGGGCGGTTGCTCCAGTCACCACATGAGCAGCCTCCACCTCTGTGCAAGCATTTCATCATAGTGACAGGAAAGCAGGATCCTCCCACCTGCCCCAGGCGACCAATTTGCACCTTTTCTTCACCAATTCTTGTTTTATATGCAGCGCTTTGTCACTATTTCTTTAAAGAGGTAGAGTCGAAAGTTAAATGAAGTGTAATGTGCAAAGAAAAGTCTATAATTCCTTATCTTAGCCCCTGGGGAAAATATGTGTTAGGATTAAGGATTTTAAAGATAAATGGAATTTATGGGTGCATTTATAAGAATTAAGCTTCCAGTAATAGCTCTACTGTTTTTCATTTAAAAAATTATTTTAGTATAGTGTGAAAACACCACAGGAGAACTTCCCTGTATAAAAACTCTAGGTGTATAATGAAAGTGGAGACTACAGTGGCAATGTTGTCTAGCAGATTTCTGCAGATTACTAATCTTATCTAAGTGAAGGAGATTTATTCTGCCTAGAATTGTATATCCCTATCTTAGCCATGCTACCACAAACTGTATCATCTCCTGCTTGGTTAATGTTCCTAGTTTTCATTGTATGCACTTCCATTCTCCTGCAAACTAGAACACCGAGATGTTGTGACTAGTAGTGCTACAGTGTTCCATTCTGAGATCTAGATTTCAATTATTTTGGATAAATTCCCACAAGTACAGATGCAAATTATAGAGTAATTCTATTTTCATATGTTTAGAAACTTCAATTCTATTTCCCCACAGTAACTGTATTACTTCACACATCAAACAATAGTTCGCAAAGATTTCAATTTTTAAGAAAGCATATTTTACTAACACTTTCTGTCATCTATCTTTTTCTGATAATAGCTATCCTGACTGGTGTGAGGATGATTTTTGTTGTGGTTTTGATTTACATTTCCCCAGACACAACTGATAATGAACATTTTTGCACATACCTGTTGGTCTTTTGTACAGCTTCCTTGGGGATCAAACACTTAGGCCTTTTAAAAATCAGGTTATTATGTGTTTTATTTTTCTCAAGTTATAGCAGTTTGTCATATACTTTAGTGATCAACTCCTTAATTGATACACTGTCTGAACATATTTCTTCCCCCATATTGTACATTGTTAGTTGACTGTTTGTTGTTTCCTTTGTTGTATAGAAAGTGTAGGCTTAATATAATCTCACTTGTGTTTTTGTTGCTTGTGATTTTGTTGTCATTCATATGAAATCATTATTAAAATTAAAATAGTAATATCAATAATAATTTTAATTATGATATGTATTTGGTCTACATCCACGTAGACAAAAAATATAACATAAATATCCTAATTTGTTAACACTAGAGCTAACAAAGGAACCATACTCAGATTTAATAGAAGAAATTAGTGAGTTAGAAGGCATACTATAAAAACTCACAGCTGGGAATAGTGAACTCCTAGTTCTCGGGAGGCTGTGGCAGGAGTATTTCCATGAACTTGATTCTAGGCAAGACAATATTATTTCAAGCTCGCCGAGATATATAACACAAACTTTTAGGGGCAACAACGAAAATCAATAAAGGAATAGATGCTTGTGTGATGGCATAAGCACTAAAAATGTATAGGTAGACTGAATAAAAAATCTAGCTAGAGAGAAGACACACATTAATGTGGTGATGTTGCAAACTAATTCACAGAAACAGAGAACATTGCTTGTGTTTTATATAATTGTGAGAACAGGATAAATGTAGTCTTTCACAAACCACACCCACACAGTTCACTACCAAGCAAGGAAGTTTTGAGAGTTGACATTACTGAAGTAGAGGCTAACCTGAGCAAGCATCACAGAGCGTATGCTTTCTACTTGAGTGTGTTAACTATATAGTAAGTAACTTCCAAAATACCAGTTGCTCAGTTAGGATGGAATCTCTTCTGTAGAAAGTAAAATCCAATTAAATTAAAGTAGTTGTTGTTTCTTCTCCTCCCAGTGAGGATCACCATACCATGCCAGAGTACAGCCAGTGTCCATCCAGCTTAGGGATTTAATTATCACAGAAAAAAGATTTGTTTGGAAATTTCACCACTTTATTTAAAGAAAAGATTTTGTATTGGACAACGACTTGCACTTAAACTCATAACCAACATTGAATTCAGCTAAAAAGTATCAATAAAGAACAGGAACAGGCAGTCCTATGCTTATTTGGAGGCAATGTGTATTTTCAAATGTGAAATGACCATTAGACTTATATAAATGTTGGTTTGTGCTAAGCAATTATAGGTGTGAGGTTTCAACTTGGGAACTATTCATAGTTTTAAGGGACCTTGCTCTTACATTATGTCTTCTTGAAAACATCAGCAGGCTCATGAAGTTCAGTCCTCATCAGTGTACACTGTAATAAAAAATTCACACTGTTGTGATTCATAGATTTTACTCAAGTGATTGAATTATTTTGTTTATCTGGTCAACCATTTATGACTTCTGGTAACATGGTATGGATTTTTCCATATTTTTATAGTGATGCTAAATATAGTCCCCTAAGCCAACTGTGAAGATGTTACTTCAATAGTGCTGTAAAAAACAATTATACCTTTTTGACATTCACAGGGAAAAGACATTACATTGACCATCCATTAGGCCTTATAGTTCATAGGATTTATAGGAAAACAACCAATTATTTTTTATTCTACATTTTACAGTAGCTGGTGTATTAGCTATGTCGCTTTTCTTTTCAGTTCTTATTTACAGTGTGACATCTTATATAATTACTAAATGAATAATATATCTGTATGTATGTAGGGTATATACTTCCTCCTGAGGATATAAAATGAAAGGTATTCAGCTTATATGTAACAATACAAAGCTATTTGTAGTTTTTGTAATACTACATGTAAATAAAATGTATTTATAATACTACAAATAGCTACAAAGTAATACTTATGGTCCAGTGAAAGCAAAGAGGGAGGAGTTCCATATTGAATATGTATAAAAAAGATGTATTTTTTTGAGAATTAAAATAAAATTCTAAAAATTATTGAATTAATACTTTTCTTTAAAAATATGCCTGAGGTTTTTAATAATGTCTCTTAAAAATAAATTCTTGATCTCTTAGTACTTTTGTTTCCTAGATCATGACAATTAATTTGTTTTCTGTGTTGTCTATCTTTTGTCAACAATTGATCTATCTATCTATCTATCTATCTATCTATCTATCTATCTATCTATGTATTTATCAATCTACCTATCTATCTATTTGTCTATCTATCTATCTATCTATCTATCTATCTATCTATCTATCTAT
>NW_021621323.1:1386325-1391997 GCF_004785775.1 Grammomys surdaster
TATCTATCTATCTATCTATCTATCTATCTATCTATCTATCTATCTATCCATATACCTACCTATGACTTATTTAACCCACAAATCTCCTAAACAATATACTAACATAAGGCAGATTAATAGTGTTTATTATCTTTCTTCAATGTGCCCTACAGTGAAGTTAATTTGAAAAATCAATTTTAATGTTATCCTATGGTACACTCAGACAGCAGCACCCTTGGTTATTTCAGGAGCAATTGTACAATATAAATTCTAGATTCCCTTCTGACATTGTTTTTACACTTACAGTTATAGATTTGACATAGTCATCTACTTAAGAGTTGAAAAGAGAAAAATTGAGCTTGAGATTTTTCATAACTGTGAGTCAATAAAACTGGTTTGAATTCTAGTTTGTTTTTAAAATGTATATTGGAAGGTTTTGTTTGTTAAGTAAAATGTTAGTTCATATAAGAACTTCACTAAAATTTATTTTTTCCAGAGAAATACATTTTAGTTTTTAGTTGTTAATTGCTCATAATTAAACTAAAGAATGAGTCCCCTGGATAATAGTTATTATAAATAGCTGAAGGATAAATACGTTTATCTCTTAGGTAATGGTAGACATAAACAAAGATACTAATTACCAAAATTACTATGAATGGCACCATCAATGTGTTAAACAAATTAGGGAAGGGCTGAATTAGAAAATGTTGAAATGTTCTGGGAAAATTACGTGTAGTTCCACATCTTGAGTTTCAGATTGTTGCTTAAAACTAACTTCAAATATTTACACAGGTGCTTTTGTAATAAAATATAGAACACATACATATACTTTACATATTTTACCACGGGCATTATACCAACATGTTAACAACGACTTGACCTAATTCTTGACATACTAAACAATCTTTTATTTACAAAACTGAGTGCATAAAAAATACATTCAAATACAGAATACATAGAATATTAATCCATTTCTGATGCCCTAGGATCTTTTAAGCTCTATCATTCTCTTGCAATTTTTCTCCACACTGCTGCATGGCAATTATACTCTGCTGGTAATGCTGGGTAACTTTAAATCATGAAAACCCTAACCTAGCTGCTGTGATCTTCACCCAGTCCACTGACCAATATGTCTGCCCCATATTAATATCCTTCCTCTGCTCTTGCCATGAATTTCAAACCTACTAGGAAGGCTATGCACTCTCCATGAAAACCACACTGAATGAGTGATTATTCATTTTCTACTGCCTTGGATTTAGATATATATTTGATATTGTTCCCTTAGATAGTCAAACTAAATGCTTGTGGGACATGTGATCTCTATCCCTTGCAAACTCAGTAGGTTTGCAAGTATAGGAAATACCAATAATATACAACTTAAATATATTGGAATACAACCCTCAATATTATACATAAGACAAATGAAAAAACAGATATAAATTTAAAATAAAGTGTTTGATTTGAGTATTGACACACATGAAGAATTTGTGGCTGGAACGTTTCAGTTGTCTAACACATATAATAATTATTTGTGAATAATAGCAAATAAAATAAATCTTGTTATTAGAAAATCTTTAAGCATCTATAAAAAGGAATAGGAAAACATTCTATATCTGTTAGACACTGTAAGAAAACTAAACTTCCCTGTAAGGACTTACATTTCAGTTTCTTTACTAATCATTTTTTTGTTGTCTGTTCATTGACCAAGTCTTTTAGCTTGCCATTCAGTCATCGCTTTACATATATATGCATATGTGTGTGTGTTTTATTTCTCTTGTCTTTCTTTCTCTATTTCTGTTTATTTGTCTCTGTTTCTCTTATACACACACACACACACACACACACACACACACACCAAGTTTTGTTCAATAACTAACAGTATGCTATAATTATCTAAGGGCCACCGATCCTCCAATACTTAATAAGATAGATGTTGTTTGAACCGTGGTATACTTACAGTGTGGTATCATAAACAAACCAATAAGCATATGATTAAAATATGATGTTATTCATGCTAATCTAAGAAAGACAACATTTTAAAGGACTACCAGGCCAGATACAGTATGCTCTGTTTTATGAAGTGAGGATGAAAATACAAGTATTAGCAGTCTGAATTCCATGTGAAGGTGACATCATCAGTAAGATTCAGACATTTATCTCTTTCCTAATATCTCACACATTGAGATAAATCGATATCTGTATCTGTATCTACATCTATATCAATATATCTATATCTATGTCTATCTAACTGAATGAAACCCTTAGAAGACTAATTATTTCGAAGGAGCTAGGGATTTATTAATGAATATTATTAAATTGAAAACATATCCGAAATTATAATGTAATATGTGTGCTGTTTCTTTTTTTTTCTTTTCTTTTCGTCAACGCCACATGAATTAAATTCGGAAAAGGGAGCCTCAGTTGAGGATATATTTTACATATATATATATATATATATATATATATATATATATATATATATATATATCCTGATAATGGAATATAATTCCCTCCATTATATTAGTCTGTGGAACATTTTTCTTGATTTGTGATGTGTGTGAGAATACCAAGCCCTCTGCTAGGTATGGAACATATGGGCAGGTTATCCCTGGGTTGTATAATAAATCTAGCTGTGAAATACATCTGTAGAAGGTAGACAGATACCTTATTCTGTGGTTTCCACTTCAGCTCCTGCCTTCAGCTCTTGCCCTAGATTCCTTCAAAGATGGACTGAAATGTCACGGTGTGAGCTAAACAAATCTCTTCCTACTTTGAGATGTTTTGGGTCAGGGTCTTATCATAACATCAGAAAGTCTTGTATAATATTAATATTTTTTTTTGGTTTTTTGTTAATACAAAATATTAGACAAATAAATTTTGCAAAAGCTTCACAAATAGCTCTGTTCTAGAGATGCAAAGTCATTTCTTTGATATGAGTTCAGTTCTGGTGAGGATCTCATTACTAATATCAGGATAACCTGAATGATTATATTATCTATGATATTATATTATCTGTGATTTTTTCTGGAGGCAATTCTCCAGTTGCCCTAAAAGTCATACTGTCACTACGTGGCCACAGTAAGGTCAAGCCTCCCCTAACACATCAAATGGGAAACAATCTTTACTAAAACCTAATTATGGCACTGTGCAAAGAACATGAATCTTAAAACACATATAATTTCACAGAGTAGGGGTATTTAAGTGTAATAAGCCAGGAGAAATAGAAGGGTAGAAGATACTGGAAGCTTAAGAAGCATGTGTTAGAGCTTCAGGAAAGGGCGACATCCTCTTTCAATATATGATCCAAAGTATCACCGCGAACAGAAATGTTATCATTGAAATGTGTGAAAATTTTCTAAGTAGCATTCTAAGTAGAAGAACATTATAGGCCTTTCATCATTCAGTGTGGACTCTCTGATGGCAGGAAGGACAGCATTTTACACAGTGTTTATATTAACACATTCAAGTAGCAAGTGTCAGCTGAGAGCCAATACAACAGCAGAGGCAGCCACTAAGTCCTCACTCCTCTGTTAATACTTAATTGTCCCAGTGAATTCACTTAAGTTTGGAGACCCAGTTGCAATAAGATGTTATGCTTGCAGACACAAGAATATGGTCCTCTCAGAAGCTCCATCCAGCAGCTGACTTAGACAAATACAGACACCCACAGGCAAGCAGTTGATGAAGCCTAGGGACTATTATGGAAGAATAAAAGGAAGGATTGCAGCACCTAAGGAGTTAGGAACTCAACAAGAAGACCAACAGGGTCAACTAAACGGGATAGTTGGGCCTGTCAGAGTCTGAAGCAACAACCAAAGAGCATACATTAGCTGGAGATAGGCCGACCCGCACATATGTAGCATATGTGCTTTGATCTTCATGTAAGTTCTGAACAATTGTAGTGGGCACTATAGCAAAAGCTGTTTCCTTTATGCAGGATATATTAGTCTTGCTGGCTGCCTAGTCTGGCCCTTGTGGGAGAGGACATGCCTAGCTTCACAGAGACTTGAAGTGCTAGGGTCAGGGGAATACCCAGGGAGGCGTATCTGCTCAAAGGAGAAGGGGTTTGATGGAAAAAGGATTGTAAGTGGGGTTGACCCTGGGGGAGCGTAGGAGCGTGAATGGGATATAAAGTGAATAAGTAAAAATATAAAATTTAATTACAAAAAGAGAAAACTGTTTATTCAATTTTATTATCATTAAAATGTAATTACTTTGTGTCCTCCCATTCCTTTTCCTTCTTTCACATTCTACGTGTCTCACATCACTCTCTCTCACATTCCTGGCCCTTCCACTTTTTCGATTGTTATTGTTTGACACACACACACACACACACACACACACACACACACACAACTATGAATTCTCTTAGGTTACAGCCTATAATAGACAAATCTCTCTATGGAGTTCCACTTACCACTCTTGTATAGGAAGCCATTTTTAAGCCAGATCATTTCCATGTTTGTCCCTATATTGTTTCTTATTGCAAAAGTCTCCTCTTTAGAGTATATAAGTTTTGGTAGCATTATTCTTCACTAAGGTCCATCTTATCATTAAAGGACTTCTAATTCCCTAGTGTTATAATGTCTTCTTACAAATTGCTTTATTTATGCCAGGTGATTTGCTTACTTTCCCTAGTAATAACATACTTTATAAATCACATACAATATTATATTATCATTTGATAATTTGCCTGAATGTTTTTAATAATGAATGTCTTGTGCACATTAAAATATTTATTTTTATTTTCACTATTTTTTCCAAAAGAATAACAGTTTTAAATTTAGCAAGCCCTTATATCACACTCTTGAAAAACAATTTCTGTTATCTTTCTCTACTAGGGCTGATGGTGCTGATATTAATATTGTCTAATAAAATTTTTCTGAGAGTTGATGACATTACAGAAGAAGTAAGAATATAATTTAAATATTTCCATTCTTCTAAACTTTAACTTTTTTCAATATTTTGGAAAGGTAGAAACTAGTTTTACTTATTTAACTACTCATGATGTATTCTTGATGGTTTTCTATCTCTGCCAATAAATGTGATGAAGAAACTCAAAAAAAAAAAAACAGTTGTCTCCAAAGATACAAACACAAAAGGATCTGTGACATTTTTTTCAATATAAGTAAAATGTGAACTTAAAAAAGAAGAAGAAGAACAACAAAAACCAATTCAACCCAACTTAACCCAACCCAAACCTACTATAAACCTAACAACCAAACAAACAAGAAAACGAAACACAAATACAAAAACTTAATCTTCTTGGCTTCGGCCCTTCCCTCTGCTTGATTGGTCAGAAATGATGGTGTTATCCATCATCCCCACATCAGTTGCTGGGTTAAAGTTTTCAGTAATTCTGACAGCATCAGGAGGGAGGAATAGGGACATTTCCTATCCTCTATCTCCTCTTAAATGCAGAAGTGGCTAATTTTTCTTTGGTGAAACAAATGTGGAATTCAAAAGGGACATTGCTCCACACAGATTTTACTATTCATTCCTTCCAGATGTCAAAAACAATTAAACTGGACCAAGGTCAAGTCACAAAAATGAATCATGAAAGAGCATGTACATGTCAATCATAAAGTCAGGCAGATCTCCAAGAAATCAACCTCTTAGGAAGATGGATTTTGGTTAGACAACCACAAATGAAACACAGGAATTCTTACACTGGGAGACAAGCATGGTTCTCT
>NW_021621323.1:1392397-1422225 GCF_004785775.1 Grammomys surdaster
TCCCTCTCCCTCTCCCTCTCCCCGTCCCCTCCCCCTCTTCTTCTCCCTCTCTTTAATTCAAGGAGATTATATCATTAAATCTGTAAATTTATGATCAAAAATCTTTAGTTCCCATTTCCTTTCAGTTGATTACCCATGAGTGTGAATTTATATCCTTGATTAGTATGAAAACTACTGCGGTGCAGGGAAAACCCACTTTAGCCTGAGGCCCTCTTTTAGCAATATATCTGAATTTCAAGATACTAAGGCTTTAAAATGGATGAGGAGAGGGAACCGAAGGTAAAAGATAAGGCACGTACAAGTCGGACAAATTTTTTTGATGGACATACAGAAGACATAGTTATAGCATGATACTGGGTAGGAAGGGTAGACAGCTATGTGGAACATTTGCCAAAGAAGATTAAACAAGGAGTAAAATCAATTTCTTCAAACATTGCCATTTTTATGTTCATATTTAATAAGTAATTTAACTTTAAAATTTGAGAAAGGCTTAAAGAAAGAATTACATTATCAAGGGTAATTTCTATCATATGTTAAAGGCAGATGCAGGGTGACTCTGAATGTTCTTAGACACAGAAAGAGCAACAGGTATCCAACCTCACCCATGAGTCAAAGACTGATAAGTATCTTATTCCTAAGCATTGAAAGGATTTCATACAATAATTTATCAGAGTAGATATAGACCATGTGACCTATTTTTAAATAGTTTCTGGAAACCTATATCTGAGAACTTATCCAGCAGACTTAGACAGAAGAAACAGTGCAAAACTTGCATCTAAATCTCTTACAGAAAAGAACAGAAAACAGCATGGTCATAGAGAACACTGGGAACTGGTCTCTTACCACCCTATGTGTCTGCTACATTACTGGCAGACAGAGTCTGGGTCAGGGCTGGGGGCAGTCAGTTTTGGTCATTCACATCATAGATGCAACTCAGTTGCCTTACTTTGTACACATCTTTGCATTAATGTCTCAGGACCTACTTTGGTTCAGATTTTAACTTACATTTTAATTCTTTTGTGTTTCCTCCTGCAGAATGTCAACATAGTTGGTTATCCAGTTCCCATGGATACTCCCTTTGAACACCTAGTAGTCTTGCTCCCAAAAATGCATACTGAGAACTCCTTGAAATCTAGTGATTTCTCTTTAACCTTTTGCCATAATTTGGAAAAATTAACAAAAACAAAACAAAATAAACAAAAATCAGAGGCAAAAAAAGAGACAGAAAGACAGAGGCACTGGGGTTGGTAATACGTTTTTGTGAATTATTATTGGTAGCTAAGATTAGAATAAAAGAATGTTTGTCTCAGTTATGTATCACGGAAATTCATAGCTGTTTTGCAAATTGCAACCATTTATAGGACTGTACCTTGTAAATTTATTGTTGTTCAGTCAACTCTGACATTGTGGAAAGACACAAATATGCCCACTTATGCTTCTGATAGAGTGTACTCATAAATACTACAAAGATCTGGATTCCTAAGGAAATAGTAATTTGAATACTAAGATTAGCTATTTTCTTTTTAAAAAATAAATGTATAATAACATAATATCTGGAATTGTTATGAGAAAAATTCCGGTTAAAATGATCAAGAATCTAAATGATATATCAGTTTAAATGTTTAAATACTAGATGAATAGGGAGTTGAACAACTCTGCATGTATATATATTGAAAATGTAAAACTGTACACAAGGTTAAGAAGCCAAATAAACACGAAAACAACCAAAAACTGCTCCTCTGCAAGATAATTTCATATCTCACATGACCCATGTCTTTCTATTCTAACATCACACCAGTATGAGGTCACCGTGTTAGTGATTCAGATTACTAACCTTCAGGTGGGACTGTTTTCAAGCATGTCAGCTACTGGGCATTAATGTATAAAAACTACTGAAGATTTTCTTATCAACTGGGTCTTTTATTTTCTTTTCCATTTCTCAACATGTCATGGGCAAAATAAAGGGCCATAAAAGCTATAATTGTAGGAACAAATATGGCATGTATTTTTCTTTTTGTTTACTTATGTGAAAGTGGCATGAAGGGAAGACAACATCAACATATAGATCACTCAGTGCAGTCAGGTCCTTGCTTGCTCCTTGGCTCTCAATATTTCTTTAAAGAGGAAATCTGGCTTTTTGGACAGATAAGGGCAGAATGCTGAGTAGTGGCACATGGAAGAGGTTTGGGAGCACTTCAAGATGTAAAAAACATGAAGACCCTTGGTTGTACCTAGAGAAAGGGAGGGTGCCAAGCTATGCTACTTCTTTCTCCAGGTTAAGTCTTCCTGAATTCTAATAGGCAGGTGACAAAGTTGAAATCTCAGCAAAATATACTAGGCCTCACGAGAAGCTTCAGATTCAGCATTTTCCAAAATCTCCAGACTCCTGGAGGGTGCAGGGGCTCTTGGTCTGTGGACTACATTATTAGAATCTAGGAACACAGAGAGAAAAACATGAGGCATGGGGCAGAAGAAAGACAGAGAGGAAGGGAAGGAGAGATGAAAGGAGGGAAGGAGGGAGTAAGGAAGGGATGGAAAGAGACAGAAAGAGAAAGAGAGTGACAGAGACACACAGAGACAGAGAGACAGGGAGAGATAGATAGAGACATAGACAGAGACATGCTGAGAAAAACACCCAGCAAGAGAACCTACCTCAACAACAGCTGCTTTTCTAAGCATATTCCCAGGGCAAGGGTTTAGAAGTCTACGTATAAATAACGAGCTGCCTACAATAGTGTGTTAGTAGATGTTCTGAGGACATCGTGACCATGTGAACACACAACAAACATCATAGCTCAATCTGAGTAAATGCTGATGTGTGTTAGCTGAGGCTGAAGCTCATCTTTTGCTTGCAACATCTTCCTTAGGATCATCACAATATGAAGGTAGTAAACTCAGCATATTAAATGCTGCAGTAAAATGCCACCTGCACACAGTCACACAGCACAGATTCTAGGAATTTCAATGCTCTCTATCAGTATAAATTGCCACTGTTGGTCCCAGCTAGAAACATCTCCCATTCCAAATATAGGGAAATGCCTTTAATGGTCTCCTGGGAGCATGAAGCTACAGGGTCTCTGTGTGATCACAGCTGTGGGAACAAGAACAGCAAGTGCAAAGAAAGGAACAGCAATCCTATCAGTGAAGAAATATGCCATTCTGAAAATCACTATTATCTATCCCTGTTAAGAGTAGAAGGTAATTATAGGATATTGAAAGACGATGTGAAAAATCTAGTAAACAAACACCAATGCATACTATAAGCCTCCAAGGCACATCCAACATAAGAATGTACCCAGAGACTGGGGAGATGTCTCAGGTGAAATGCTTGTGGCTTGTAAGTATGAGGACCTGAGTTCAGATTCCCAGAATCCATCTGAGCATAAGCCAGCAGCTAAGCTCCTGTGTTTTGAATCAGACAATGGAACAACAACAACAACAACAACAGCAACAACAAAAGAGATGATCCCAAGGGTTTGCTGGTCATCCAATATTGCAATATAATTGAGCTCCAGGAGTAGTGAGAGGCTCTCTCTCAAAACATAAGGTAGAGAACACTAGAGGAAGACAGCCAACATGGACCTCTGATCTCTACATGAATGTCCAGGCATGTGTGACAAGAGATATGTCACACATAGAAAGAGAGGGAGAGACATAAAGAGGTGTGTAGGAAAAGAGAGTGAGAGGAGAGGAGAGAGGAGTGACTGGAAGATGGATGGAGGGAGAGAGGGAGAAAAGGAGGAAGGAACGATGGGAGGGACGGAGGAAAGGAGGGACGGAGGGAGGGATGGAGGAAGGAAGAAGGAAAGGAAAGAAGGATAGAGTCAAGTGCTCAGGAGCCCTCCGAACATTACTGTGTGTCACAAGAGCTTTTATGATCACCTTGTCTCTGGAGTTGGTCTTTGTATCTCAGAAGTAAATTTTTTGAGGGGCTTGGGTGGAAAAGGCCAGACATCAGAGCAGCTGAGGAAGCGTGAGGAGGATGCTGTAACTATGAAACCAAGGTGTTAAGAGTGTGTAGCCAAGCCAACGACCATTGTGTGCTTGTGTACATTCCACAGAAAACCATGAAATAGCACTCAAACTACAAATGTTTAAAAATTTCTCATTTGTCCTACCTGCCATCATTTCCAACTTTTAGGCTTAATATCCTTAAACATCTCTCATCTCTGTGACTTCTCTAAATACTTCTATTTTCTTCCTGGTATTACTAAGAACACTTCTTATGTCTATGTTTAAACATTTCATTAAGAATTTATTCTGTTAACCCACGCTCTTTTCAATCTCTCTCTCCCATCATTCCTTCATTCTTGTTTTTACTTTTCCTATTGGGATTTGATTTTTAAAATCACCATAGGAACTATTTTTGATTCTTGCATCTCAACCCTTTGGTCCAGCTAACCACTCCCTCCTTTTTCCACCAACATCATCTTGGTTTCATTGATTACTTCCTATGTTTACCCCAGTCTATGTAATCATTTTGTCTCTAATTGGGGGTTCCTCTCTCTTGCTTAATTTCTAAATAGTTATTCATTGGGGAATTTTCTGAGGTACACAGTGAGTGATGGAATTTATTTCATCATATTAATAATCATCTATAACTGTCTTCTCTCTCCTCTGTTCCCATAGTTATGTTTACACTCTAGCTAGATGCGATTATTCTGGTCTTGCAGAAACGATTACATCTGATCTTTCTTAGGACTCTTGTACCAGCTGTGCCTTCTGCCTGGGATACTTTTTTTCCAAGAACTTCAAATAAAATATCATCAGGGGAGGCTTCCTTCACTACTTAGCTACTAGATTCTTCAATTTCAGCTACATGTCCTACTTACTTTTCTTCTTGGTATTTCAAATACTCATTTATTACTCCTCTGGAGTCTGATTCATCTGTCCTTACTGTAAGACTGACTGCTGAGGACAGTAAATTTCATGACTTGCTCACCAGTGTGCTGTGGGTAAGAAAACAGGATAATCTTCTGAATAGAATGAGGCAACATTACAAAGCATGTTTACAGAATAAGCTTCTTTTACAAAAGAAAGTAGCAGAGTTGAGGGTAGCAGCTTTGTGGGCCAGTGATCCATGTTTACATTGGGATTCTATTATTTCAAAAAGTGTTTCAGCTCCACACCAATTTTGCCTTGAAGGAGTGTTCCTAGGTTAAAGAAAATGATGTATTAATTTGTTGTGAACTGTCCACAATATGGCAACTTACATTCTTAGCAGTAATATTCTGGCTATGAATAAAATTTATGTGTAATGATTTTTAATTATATTTAAACATTTCTGAAATTTTCTAACTTTTTATTTCATGATGGTGGCCTCCTATAATTAATTAACATAATAATGTATGCTAATCAATGTCTGGCAGTTAAAATAGCAAAGATTTTAAAGATATGACCAGGTGTCACTTGAAAAACTTTAATTTCTAATCACAAATTAATGTGAATCTTAATATGTATGTACCACAAAGGAAGAATAGAAAGTATTCTTTGGTGATACTGTATTTGTGTTTTAGGTAAAGTAAAGGCTGACTCTTGTCAACATTTATGTCTTTGTTACAATTTTATTGTTGTGATAAGATACTGTGGCCAAGACAACTTTCTTCTGAGAATGTATATTGCAGCACTGAGCTCAAATGACCTCAAATGAGCCTGAGTCCATGACCATCATAGCATGTAACACGGCAGGAAGCAGGCATGATGCTGAAGCCGTAGTGGACAGCTTACATCCTGAACTACACACACATGAAGCAGAGACAGAAAGAGAAAGAGAGAGAGAGAGAGAGAGAGAGAGAGAGAGAGAGAGAGAGAGAGAGAGAGAGAGAGAGAGACTGGGAATAGCATATGCATTTTCACCTCAAATCCATGTGACACATCTCCAACAAGGTCATATCTCCTAATCTTTCCCAATCAGTTCTACCAACAGGGCACCTTTACATTCAAATGAATATATGAACCATTCCCCTTCAAACAACTACATGATACACTTCTTTCAAGTATCTTACCTTGGCATACAAACTTGAAATGTATAAATGTTATATGAATTTGAAAAAGATACATACAAAAATGTAGCTTAGAATATATTTAAATTTACTGTATTCCTCAGATCTATAAAGTGAGTTTGGCTTTAGGGAGAAATGGAGAAGTAAATTATTCTGAAATGTTCTTTTTTTCTATTAGATGGAATAGTTTTAAAAACAAATGTTAGAATCCAATTTTTTTTATTTTATTATTTTAATTTGCTAGTAATTGACAGTGAGTCCATCTGGTCTTGAGCTAAACTTTATTGGGAAAAGTTTTCTTCCTGCTTTATTTCTTTGATGTTTATTGACTTGCTTAAGGTGTTTATTCCTGATTTAAACATAGGAGGATGTATATCTTCTTTCAAAATTAATTTTTATCTGTTTCTTATGAATTTTCTGGGACTTGTTTGGAATATAAATTTTCACATTGTATTTTAATGGTTCTTTGTATTGTATTGTATTGTGTTGTATTGTATTGTATTGTATTGGCATTTATACTAACTTCCTCATTTCAACTTAATTTCAATTTGTTTCTGTCTGTTTCTGTTTCTGTCTGTTTCTCTCTCTCTCTCTCTCTCTCTCTCTCTCTCTCTCTCTCTCTCTCTCCCTCCCTCCCTCCCTCCCTCCCTTCCTCCTCCCCCCTCTCAGCTACATATTTGTCAATTTTAAGCTACTTTTATCTTAATTTTTCTATTTTCCAGCATTAGAGATATTTGACACTGATAGAGAGGTACAGATGGACACCATGAAGTCCTTGCTGAAAGCTGTGGGTAGATCTTCAGTTGTATGCCCAGCTTATCTGTGTCTCAGAGGTAGAAGAGGGACCCTGCCTATACTTCAGGTACCAGACACTCTGTGGAACCAGTTATTCTTATTATTTGTCCCCCATTTCTCCTCTTAACATGCAAATGTCTAGGCCGTTTTATGTGGGAAATTTTCTCCTATGATTTCATTGAGTACACGTAGCATTTATCTAAGTTGTCTTCTCCATCACATAGATTATTGGACTTGTTTTTGATGATCTGCAGAGGTCTTGTACATCGTTGTCATGTTCATCTTTTTCTTTTTTGAGGCTGGAATTTTCAACCTTGACTTTTCTCCCATGTCCTTTTTCTTCTATCTGGTCCTTTCAACTTGTCACTCTTTGCCAATATATTTTTTTTAATTACTTGTTTCTTTTTCAGTGTTAGCTTCTTATTTCTCAAAGTATCCATTTCATTGCCTAATTGTTTTCTGATTTTAATCCCCTTGCTGATTTTAATCATATAAATTGTTGACTTTTTCCTTTATCCTGCTACCCATCCTCTAAAGGTCTTGGAAAAAACTTCTTTGCCATTTTCTTCCTATTTAGTGTCATTTTATCATTTTTTCTAGATGTTTAAAATCTTCATCTGAGGATTTTCTTATCTTAATTTTATTTGGTAGATACAGAATTATTATCTTTGACAGAGTCATGTTATCTATCTATCTATCTATCTATCTATCTATCTATCTATCTATTTTTCTCTCATTATCTCTCTTTCCCTGTCTTCCTTACTCATTGTGTTTTTTTAATCTCCTAGTAAGGGTATTTCTTGCATTTCAGTGGTTAGATCTTGTCTCTGGGAATCCTACTCAGGAAGGCTCAATCACTAGTACTAATCAACAAGAAGTAAACAAAATGTTGTAAGAAAAGCAATATTATACTCAGCTCCATGATTTGGGAACAAAGTAAGGTAGTTTTAAATAAAAGAATAAAAATTAAAGCTGGAGTACTAAAAATAAGAATACCAATATGTCCAACTCTAGATAGGGAAGATAAAGAAAGGAACACAGAAACACAAAATATTTGAAGAGAAAGCACAGGAAGAACTGTTGAATAAAGGAAATTAGATCACTGAATGAAGAATCACAAATAAAGTTACATAAAATTTTAAAATATAGTAAAGTAAAAATTTTGTTAAATGTATAATCAAAAAGGAAACTGAAGGTTAAAAAACAAAGAAATGAAACTAAATATATGGTGCTGAATAGCATCTTTCTGATTTCTCAGAAATTGTAGATGGACAATTCTTCACACTGGGATGTCACTGATTTGTGGACCCTTGTGTTTCTTGTATGTAGTTCTCCTTCTTGCTTAGATTGTATTGAACAAGCATCTGATATTTACCGGAGTTAATGCTCTTCAGCTTGGTCATTTTCTTCCTTTTCTTTCCAACAGATGTTGATGGCTGTTCTTAGCTCTGCATTGTAATGACTGGGCAGAGTCACCTTCCAGAGACTTTCAGATGGTACCATCTACATAGCTAATGTTTTAGCTGAGCTTGTCTCCCAAGTATATTGTAAGTGGGGAAATCAGCTGCAATGAAATTGTACAATTAGAGAACTTGTCTTGGGGCTTTCAAGACCTCCTGATATCAAGTATCAAGTATAATGGATCATTTAAGTTTTGGAGTCAGAGATATAAAGTTCCAGAAGTTAGTATACCTGATGACCAGAGGTTCAAAGCTATCAAACTAAAGGATTATACTAACTTGATGATGTATAGTCCTGGATACTGAAACAAGTCTTATCTTTCATTATGTACTTCCCTATCTGAGCTAGGCCTTCTGCCATCTAAATCTTGGTGACTTTTAACCCTCTTGATTTCCCAAATGCTTTTCTGAGTCTAGTCTCCTCTAGGTGATGTTACAGACAAAACTGAGGCTCCAAGAGGGACTACTCTCATTTCATAGCTATGGCAGGCAAAGCTGAGGCTCCCTGACCTATTTCCCTGAACATAAGCCCTAAGGCTTAGATTTTAGCAATAGTTTCTCTTTTAACATGGCATCCATTACTGCTCTATGTGTGTTGTAGCATGCTGAGAGTGGGGTTGTTCTCTCTGAAATCACTGTGAGGCCTGTGAGCTTGTCCTGAATGTGTCTGCTTCAGCACTCTTACTCTCAAGACAGATCATCTCTCTCTCCACACATTTGCAAGGGAAAAAGTAGTCATTATTAGTTTGGTGGATATCTATCTGCTTATGGCATTCCTGTGGAGGTCAAAGGACAGCTTTGGAGAATTGGTCTCCTCTTTTCACCCTAGATCCAGGGATCAAATTCAGGTCATCAGATGTACCGGCAAGCACATTTATGTAGTTAGATTACTCACTGACTTCCTCTGTGGACTTATGAAACTCTTCTTCTTTGCCTTTGGAAAATAATCTATTTTTTCATAGTCTAACTCTCTACACACTCAGAAGGAGGTAGCCATTATCCTACCATTTTATGCAGGTATATCATAGTTTCTTGCATAGTATCTCATAGAAATCTCAGAGGGTTTTTGTTGTATTTTTATCTATGCTTCAATGTCTATATCTCCTGTCTTTTATTTAATTTTTTGTTTTAAAATTTATTTTAGTGTCATTTACTTTTTATGTATGCAGTTTTGTTACTTACCAGTTTCATGCATTAGTATAATGAATTTTACTTTCTCTGAATTTCCCTCCAATTGCCTTTCATCGCTCACTGTAAAGCATATTAAATCCCCTTCCTATTTTTCATGTCTTCTTGTGTGTTGTTCAAAGAGTTTAGAGTTTATTGCCCAAGCAGGTATTGAGGGTTATTTACTTGAATGAAGATTCCACTAATAGTAGCTATAACACGGAAGGAAATGATAGCCCCTCCCACAATAGTGCTTAATTGACAACAGGAGGATAAGAGTCTAAAATATACCAAGTATTCAATTTTTTCATTGCTCTTAAGAATTTATTTTTTCCTTCCAGTAATTTGGAAGTTAAATATAATTTATATGACTTTAGTATTCAAATTTCATTTTGTCTTTATTTTTCTCCATATCTTAAGTAGAATGCTTAACATTATATTGTTTCCTTCTATTCTAAGTCCTTAGTCCTCAAAGGGATGTTTAGCTGTAATGTCACATTTTGATATATAATACTCATTATCAGCCTATTCCAAAGGTTTTGTCATTTTCTGCCATAGTGACTACATTAACAAACAAGCTATTAGGTATACCATTTTTTTCTTATTTTCTGTGGTTTTGTTTATTATTATTAATGACTCTTTCTATTACATTTTAGCCAGATAATGTAAACCATATGAAGCCCGTACTTGGAAATGTGCTGACACCAGATCTGTGGCAATTACACCCTACTTAATATAAATGTTTCCTTTGAACTTGAGATAGATTGCTGGCTATGATGTTTTATAGAAGCCCATTGTTTTAAGCATGTAATTTGTGTCAGAGACTTTAGATACTTCTCCCCCTAATAGTCTCTTATACATGTTTGTTCACAGCAATCAGGGAAAGCTGTGGGTTAACACCTTCCAGAAAAAAACTTGATTCGTAAGTGTTGCCTCTGATGTTGTCAATATTTTCAATACGTACATTATTTATGTGGATAAGGAATATAGTTGTCTCCAGTAAAACAGTAGCATTTCTCAAAGTTAGGTATGCACAGTTTGTACTTGCTTTGTCAATATATTTCTAGAACTGTCCCTACCTTATTATTTTGCCATAAATATTAGTCTAGTGATGAACGATTATCATAATCTTTTATCATTAAATCATACCACCTGAGGTACATTTCTACCTCTGTGACAAGGACTCTCAGTAGATCCCATGCTGTTTTATACCTCTCTAGTCTCGTGCTTGAACTTCTTAAATGATAGGATTACAGGCATGCTACACCATAGAAGAGCCTCTTTACTTTTTATAAATCTATTTAACATAATGGCGTTTTTATGCATAATAATATTTCTACTTTTATACTTCTCTCAACTTTTACACTATGTAAAAGCCATTTGCTGCAAGTAGCTTGATTTTTACAGTGCTGGAACTGCCTGCTAAGTATATTGAGATTGTACATACCTTCATATTGTATCAATTTCCTATTTTATTATATACTTTTTTTGTTTACCCTTATTTATTTAAGGGGACATTTTAAATTACTTTTATTTTGTTAGTTTTCCTCTTACTCTTTTGTGAAATATTTAGGGCTATTTATATTGTTTATTTATTTACATTTATTTATTTTATTATGATTATTCTAGACATCTAGGTGCACCCACACTGAAAAAAGACTATAGATAAACAATATGCTTACTACCATCAAAATGAAGGAAAGTGAATAATAACTTTCTCTTTTTTCCTTTTAACTATATTTATTTAATAATTAAGTTTTAGATTTTCCTGTGTGCTAGGCACAAGAAAATATAGTATCAGAGTCGATGAAAGAAGATTAACTTCCTGTGGACTTTTTATATTTTAATAATGAAAGAAACAAAAACCAGAAGAAGGACAATTTAAAATAGGAAGAGCCTAACAATTTGACATGAGAGGGTTAAGTGAGACATTTAGACAGTTAAGAAAAGCCTCTCTCTGTGTCAGTAGGTGTGTGGAAGGGGGAAAATGGTAGACAGTCAGGAAGACTGAATGGGCATGTCACCTTATGTGTCCTTTTCGCCAAAAGGGATTGATGCCACTTGAAATTTTGAATGTGTGTGCGTGCGTGCGTGCGTGTGTGTGTATGTATGTGTGTATGAACATACATATACATATGTTAAATCAAACAACCTTGGGATACTTGTGTATGGAGTTCAGGAGAAAGTCTGTCGTTAATTGGAGTTCAGGAGACATGTCTGATGTTAAGGTAGGCATGTGAGGACATATGGGGTATTGAAACTAGTTACAAACCCTAAAGGAGAAAATAAGAGCTAGAAAACAAAGAATCATTTCAATGTTACAAGTCTCAAAGTGGAGGAGGAAACATCGCCTAAAAAGAGAATCAAGACTCTTATAGTAGGATTATATACAAATATCTGCTGCTGTTTTTGTCATTTCGTTCTTGTATGATTTTCTTAACCAGTGTACATGAATAGCATTGGCACCATTATGGTATTTTAGGTATGTTCTAAGAGTTACTTTACTTGGTTTATCTTTTTATTCCTATTCCTTCAGTTTTGTTGGTGAGAATGTATTGTAGGCGAAGTTCCAATAATTTGTGTGTATGTTGTATATTCTCTCTGCTATTATATAGACTATGCTAGTTTTGGGCTTCCCAAGCAAAAGTAAAAGAGAGTAAATTAACTTAAAATATAAATACAAAGTCTTTTTAAAAAAATATTTACATCTCAAATGCATTCCAGTTCCTCCTTAACAGAGTCCCTAACCCCACTCTCTCTCCTTCTCTTCTGAGAGGGTGGCCCCCCACAGTATCTTCCCATCCCAGCCCATCAAGTCTCTGCCAGATTAGGTACATCCTCTCCCTATTAGGGAATAGATACTAAAGTCAGTCTACAACTCTTTAGTGAGAGACTCTGCTGCAGTTGTTGTTGCACCAGATATAAACTGAACTGCACATCAGCTATGCATATGCCGATAGTCTTGGTCCAGCCCATGTGTGTTCTATGGTTGGTGGCTCAGTCTCTAATATCTCTAGGAGGTCCAGGTTAGTTCACTCTGTTCATAGTCCTGTAGGGTTCCCATCCCCTTCAGGGCCTTCAATTCTTCCCCCAACTCTTCCATAAGAGTCCCTGATCTCTGTCCAATGTTTGGCTGTGGGTATCTGTTTTTGTTACAGCCTGCTGCTCATAGAGCCTCTTAGAGGACAGTTATGATAGGCTCCTATCTGCAAGTATAACAGAGAATCATTAATAATGTCAGGGATTGATGCTTGCCCATGGGATAGATTTCAAGTTGGGCCAGTTTTCTTTGGCCATTCCTTGTCTCTGTTCCATCTTTGTCCCTGCATTTCTTTTAGACAGGACAAATTTTGAGTGGAAAGTTTTGTGGGTGGGTTGGTGTACTTATTCCTCCACTAGTGGTCCTGCCTGGCTACTAAAGTTTGACCTTTTCAGGATCCATGTACCCACTGTTAGCCATCCTGGCTAAGGTCACCTCATTGACATGTGGAAGCCTCCCCAACTCCAAGTCTCTGGGACTTACTAGGGATTCCCCACATCTCCTGATCCCTGGCAGTTGCAGACTTCGATTCATTCTCCTGACCCTCAGGCCCTCTCTCCTGTCTCTTCCTTCCCACTTCCCTCTCCCACCAAATTCCTTTCCCCACTCTGCATCCTATAACTATTTTGTTCCTTTTCTAAGTGAGGTTCAAGTATATTTGCTTGTTAAACTTCTATGAGTCTGTGTGATGTATCGTGGGTATTCTGCACTTTTTGGCCCATATCTCCCTATCAGCGAGTACATATCATTGCATTTATTTCTGGGTTACCTCATTCAGGATGGTATTTTCTAGTTCCATCCATGCCTACAAAATACATGATGTCCTTGATTTTAATAGCTGAGTAGCATTCTATCATATAAACGAACAATATTTTTTTGTATATATTCTTGTTTGAGACACATCTGGGCTGTTTCCAGTTTGTGGTTACTACGAACAAAGCTGTTATGATGATAGTTAAGCCAGTGTCCCTATGGTATAGTGGAACATCTTTTGGCTATATGTCCAGGAGGAAAATCTCTGGGTCTTTAGGTAGAGGTATTTCCAATTTTTGAGAAATTGCCAGACAGTGTTCGTACATGTTTGCCATCCCACCAGCAAAGAGGAGTATTTCCTTTTCTCTACATACTCATCAGGATGTGTTGTTGCTTGTGGTTTTGATCTTAGCCATTCTGAGTGGTATTAGGTGGAATCTCAGAGTCATTTTGATTTGCACTTCCACAATGACTAAGAATGTTGAACGTTTCTTTAAGCTGTTCTTGTGCATTTGAGATTTCTCTCTTGAGACTTCTCTGTTTAGCACTGTACTCCAATTTGAAAAATGGTTTATTTGGTTTATTGGAGTCTAACTTCTTGATATATATATCTTCTTGATCACCTTTTTTATTCTCTTATTGTTCTGGCAAGAATTTCAAGTACTGTAATAAATAGATAGGGAGAGAGTGGGTAGACTTGTCTTGAGCCTGATTTTAGTGAAATTGCTCCAAGTTTCTCTCCATTTAATTTGCTGTTGGCAGTTGGATTGCTTATATTTTTATTATGTATAGTTCTGTGCCTTGAATCCCTGATCTCTCCAAGAATTTGATCATGAAGGCATGTTGGATTTTGTCAAAGACTATTTCACCATCTAATGAGATAATCACAAGATTTTTTTCTTTCATTTTGCTTCTATAGTGGATTATGTTGTTGCGTTTCTGTGTATGAAACCATCCCTGCTTCCCATGGATAAACTCTACTTAATTGTGCTGAATGATGTTTATGATACGTTCTTGGATTTGGTTTGCAAAAATTTTATTGAGTATTTTTTTTTGTCAATGTCCGTAGGTGAATTTGTTTTGAATTTCTTTCTTTGATGAGTCTTTGTGTGGTTCATATATTAGGATAAGGCTTTAAAAATTAAAAAATTTCACATAACAAATAATGTAGACACTTAGTACAACCCTTACCCATGCACATAATGAAAAACCGCTAATTTGTCATAACAAATATAAGGGGATCCAGGAGCCTGCTAGTTCCTCTCTCTACAGGCTGTATATTTTCCTATCTTAGAGTTTTCATATCAGCCCCCTACTGGGTTCATGCTAATTCATTCTGGTTTCTTGGCAAGTCTGGCATTCCTAGACCTTTGCTCTCATGCATTCTAATGGTTATTCAGCATTTCTTCTCTGGTTGTCATAATTCTCTTCTAGAAATATCCAAAATTTCTTCAATTACTTGCAATAGAGAGCTTCTCAACCCTGTTCAGTCTTATGTTCTATATTACCAGAAGTCTCAGTGTATCTGAGGGCAGTTCTCTGATCCCTGCAGGATCTATGAACATACATGAGATCTGAGATACACTGCCTTTTTAATATACATAAAAGAAAGAACATACAAAATAACCGAGATAAAAATAAACTTCCCATTTACAAATTGATGGCAAATATGACTGCCATATAAAATCTTTTTTTTTTTCAGTTTCTCTTAAAGCACACAGTGTCTCCCAGAATTACAGTTCCTAATTTAACACTGTTTCCAGTATATCCCTGAGTCTTTGGCTCATAATGAGATCCACAGCGACTCATGTTTTATGTCTTGGATCTAGTGTTCAGAAGTCTATTGAATCTACACTTTAATTCAGATTATGAATGTTTGTGTGATAACAGGTGCACCTTTATCTTTTACCTATGATAAAAGATACTTCTTATTTGGAAGTGTTTCAAATAGCATTACAAATACTCATCATTTCCACTAAGGTTCAAGATCAATTCAAAGTTACATATAAATAAAACTGTTTCAACCTGAAAACTCTATAATTATTGGTCAAAAAATGGTTTCATATTTTGAAACTTCCTTATATCCTTGTGATTCCTATTCTGTTCCACACTACTGTTCCTTTTCCTAACACCCTGCCTCAGCGAGGGTCAGTTTCTCAGTGTTTGCTATAACCACTGGTATTTTACCTTCAGCTCTGATACTGAATTGATGTTGTTAAATTTTAAGCCAGGCAGGCATTTTTCTCTAGAAACTTGGAGGAAATTGTCCCACTATAGTCTGACTTCCAGTATTGTTGAAAGGAACTTTTTAGCCTAGTTACATTAATGTATGTGTGTCTGGATGTACATAAGTCATCTAAGGAAGAACGACTTTGATGTTTGAAAAACTTATTCTAATGAGAATAACTTTTAAAACCTGATCAGAGGCTCATTATTATATTTTTGGATGGTAGATTATTCCCCACTTGGGGATTGCATATATCTTCATTTTAAGAATAGCAAGAAATACTGCCCTTTCTAGAAATGTAACACAATTTGAGAGAGATAAAATGAAAATCAACAGCCCCAGTGCTTGTAAGAGGTATTTTATGTATTTTGTACAGTGATTTAAAATCTGTTTTAAAATGGATTTGCATCATGCTGCTTTTCCAGGTTGAAAGATCTTTACGCAGTGGCTTAAAAGATGATGGGAAATGAAATGGAAGGAGAGATGACCTTTCCCAGGAGGCAGAGCAGCTTGGAGACAGCACTTTGAAACAGCATGCTTTTAAAAAACTCAATGTAGTATGGTTGGAATGCAGAAAGCTTGTCAGAGAGAGGGGAACGGGAGAGGCAGAATTAAGCAGGAGCTATAAGCTGCAGGACAATTTCTGCTAGCTCAGAGTTTAAGTGTTTCTTTCAACTACAGTGCTTACTTTAAACTAAGAGAATGGCACAATGTTTATATTTTGGAGCAAATGAGTCCATTGGCACTTTGATTACTAAATCAAGGTTTGGGGGACAACTGTTGAAATTGTCAGGAAAAAGGCTGAGCACATACTTCCCAATTGTCCTAAATTAAGACAACACATTATGAATGAGTAAATTTGCTCACCATTTTCAGAGATACTTTCTCCACAAGAGAAATAGTACAAATAATGCTTTAACCTCAATGAATGAGGTATCTCTCAGGTGTGATCTTTCCTTGACACAGAGCTATGTTTCTTGCACAATAAGACAACAGTCTCCATTTTTCAGAAGTATTTAGTAAATCAAGAAATTAGGATCTACTCAAGCACTAGCATGCTGTGTCTTGCCGTAAGTCCTCAAGACTCTAGAAATTCCTTGATCAAAATCACCTTGTCCTCCATTTCAGTAACTTGAGAGATCAACCCTGCCACCAAAACAGGGTAGGGTTGTGACACAAGACTGAAACTTGTAGGCCATAACTTATCTGGGTTTCATCCATGAGTTTTCTCTTTCAAGTTTCATGACAGATGTTACACTTAAGTGATATTTGAATATAGCTGATTACAGAAAAACTTATTTGCTTATAAGTGTTACTGTAACATATTCAAATTTATAATAATGATTGATATAATTAAAGGTAATATTCTGAGTAGTTTAGCTTCTGTACAATAAATCAGGCAAAATTTATGTGCCAAATGACCCTAGTTTCAGAGAAAAAGTTAAGGTTGACAAGCTCTGTAAAAGAATAGCTAGCTGGTATTACCAGTTTTGTTGTCCCCTAAAGACCAGATTTCCTCATCTTCTTTGAGTGTAAGGACACTTATACTCGTTGAGTGTATTGACCAACAGAGAATCACAGAAGGTGACATGACCACTCCATCCCTGGTTTCAAGTGACTCTGAGTGTTTTCATATCAAGAGTAAAATGCAGAAGAGTGCAATGGGCTATGGCAAGGCCCATGAGAGCATCATGGAGTACTGAGAGTGATTGCCAAGTCTCTCACAGAGAAAGCACATTCACTTTGCGACTAAAATATGCAAGAAATAAAATCCTATTGTATAAACCACTCTAATTTTCAGCTGTATGTATTTTGATAACTGGCAAGAATAAAATTATCACTTGAACCTAAGTAATGTCAGTTGTTTACTGTTCTGCTGAGTTATAAACATCAGAGTATTATCATTGTGTGGATATCATTAACCAGAGACCTCATAGGTTTCTATGATGGAAAAAAAAGTTACTCATAGGTTGTGAATAATCAGGAATGTCTGCCTGAAATGTAATTCTACAAATTAGCCTGCCTCACTCTCACTGATATTATCAGATGACAGAAGATTCCCCAGGTATCTCCTGACAAAGCAGATCAGGGACCAAAGTCCCCAGGTCTCGTGATCACAGTAGGTATACACTTAGTTGAATCTCACACTTGCAAAGTGTTATGCCAAACTGGATAAATCTTGAACTTAGAATCCTGCAATTCCCTGAAGGGATTGCTGACATAACATACTATCCAACCTTGCTCTATAAAATAATATCTTTCTGATCCCATTTAGGAAATGAATGTCCCTTCTATTTCAGAGAATGGGATTTGTCTATGTTTACCACTCAGGCATAATGTAAAGGGGTAGGATAACACAAAATCTTGTCTAAGATGATCCCCAATTGTTACAGAGAACGAGCTGTAGGTATGTAGTAGATTCTAAACCTAAAAGTCAAAAGCACATGATAGAACCTATGGTAAGGGAGCAATTAGAGGATTATGGAAGTAACCACTTTCATATTTTCATTGTACAAATTAGCATAAAGATGACATGGGAACAATGACTTGTTCAAGGTCATACAGAGAATAATAGAATCCCAGATAATTCTTTACATCTTGTTATTACAATGAGTCATACCCAGATGATGCAGACAGCACTTGTGTGGGTATGATATGCTAACTTGTCGATTTGTAGGGAATCTACCTTGTATTTTGAAAGTAACGTGCTTGGATGCACCAGTTCAAGTTTCTTGTTGGGAATTAGAAAATTGCTCTCAGCATGGTTCTGACCACAGGAGTTTTAGGAATTCCTTTTTATCTTGCCACCTTCAGGGATAATTGCTACTGTCACCTGTACTTTCAGAGCACTTAGAGTAATTTATGTGAGTATCTCCCATTGTGATGGTTTGAATCTTAATTGTTACTTTAAGGCCCATATACTCCAGGCTAGGACATCAGTCTGGTGAGCCTTATGGTGGGGCCTACATAGAGGAAGTCAGGTCGTTAGTGGACTCATCATTAGGAGACAGTGGGACTTTTCCCATTTCTCTTCCTTTTATTTCCTAGCTGCTATGAAGTATGCAGGTTTACTCTATCTTCTGCTAGCTGCTCTGCTGTTCTGCTTCACCCCACGCTTGAAAGTAGTGGAGCAAGCCAACTGTGCCCTTTTGAAACAATGAGCCCAAATGAAGCTTTCTTTCTTTTAAATTAACTATAGCCTGATATTTTGCCTTAGCCAGCCAAGACATCTACAATTAAGAATCCTATAAATTCAAGAAATAAGTGAAAACAAACAATACTGACAACAAATGCTCACCAAGATGTATTCCTACATTTATGCATACATGTAAAATCATATGTAATGATGATGATGATGATGATGATGATGATGATGATAGAATATCAGCTTGAGAGTATAGGGCTACAAGAAGGGTTGGAATAAGGTTACCTATGAGGAGTGAGAAGAAAAAGGGGGGAAAATATATAATTTTTATTAAAACATTTTAAAGATTTATCTATTATATGTGAGTACACTGTCTTCAGACACACCAGAAGAAGGCATCAGATCCCATTACAGATGGTTGTGAGCTACCATGAGAGTAATGGGATTTGAATTCAGGACCTCTGGAAGAGTAGTCAATGCTCTTAACTGCTGAGCCATCTCTCCAGCCCTAAAAGTATTTTTTTAAGTGTAATGATGTATGTGAAAAACCTAATTGAGGATTTATACCATGTAATTAGTATCTAGATCTTATATTATATGCTTGCTTAAGCTATGATTTACTTCGATGATATTAACATGACCTCAAGTTAATATGCTGGTAAGTTAATCATCAAATTCATAAAATTGGAGACAGATTATGGTGATCAGAAGCATGGGGTCTTTAGATTGGCATTTGTGCTTCTAATAGAATAGAAAAAGAAATTCAATCTCATACTTTCTCTGTATTACCAGGTAATGCAACAAGAAGATTATTTTCATTATGTCTAGTTGCCCAGAAAATGCACAGAATAAGATTCATTTCCACTTTTGTTCTGTAACTTTGAATAGCAGGCTCCCAGAGATAATAACTAGAAAACATACCCTGTATCTTCCACAACGTTTTAATAATACAAGTAGATAACAACCCTCATCACTACCTTGTACTTCAAAAGTTTGTTTATATTCCCTCTATGAAAGAGATGGCTAAGTTAGAAAACCAAAGGGAAAAAGAGAGAAACGTGCTTTTCACCATCCCTGTAACACATTATTAGTATTTACAGCATGGATGAATAGTAAAATGTCTACTAGTTTCTGCTGTTTGGCAGAAAGAAAGCAGACTGATCATCCAAGACACACCTGTACATTCACTTAATAAATATCAACACTTACTTAATAATTACAGTTCTTCAAATGTGACTGAAGGTAGATAGGGGAAGACAAAGGCAGGAGTCTGAATTTTGGAATGCACTTGGAATAAGAGATAACCGCAGGTTTGTCTACATCACTCACAGAGCTGTTTAACTCCAAGCTTATTTACCTTTCTTTTGGTCATTTTAGGTACAATTCTCAAAAATATCAGAAGTAGCTCTCAAGTTGTGAACTGTAACTGTAATCAAGACTTTCTTTGTTATTATTTACAGGTTTATCATTTACTATTATACTTGTTTGCTGTCTGTTGCTGTAATCAAACACTATGACCATAAATAATATAAGGAGGAAAGGGTTTATTCTGTTATGAAGGGAATTGGAGCAGGAACTGAATTCAGGAACATAGTGGCAGAAACTTATTCACTGTATATGGAGAAGTTCTTGCTTACTACTGGTGTGCTTCTCATGGCTTACTCTGCCTGTTTTTTTTATAGCACCCAGCATCACCTTCTGAGGGATCGGATTATGCATAGAGAGCTCGGCCCTTCCACATCTGTCAGCAGTCAAGAAAAAGACCCTTGGCTTGCCTACAGAGCATTCTGATAAAAGGTCATTTCTCAATTAAAGTTCCCTCTTCCCAGATGACTGTAGCTTGTACTGGGTTGACACAAAATTAACAAACAATACCAAACAAAAAATCTTAATAAGCATGACAATAAAACACAGTTATTTACATACTCAAAATTATAAATGTTTTAAAAGTAATTTGAAGACATTCTGTTTCAAAAACATAATGGTTCTGGTTTCTTAGAAGCTATTAGTAATATAAAATAATATGATCTTTGTGGTAGGCAAACTAGTTAATTCTGTGTCCATATCTCACTTCTGGGAAGTAGGAACAGACTAGTTTACATAGAAAAGAGAATTAAGGTTTGAAGTCAAGAACATTCATCAGTTGCCCTTAACTGATGAAGATTACTAGGTGAAAGTTCTGTTGTGATGAGGACCTTTCAAAGAGTGGAGAGCAAAGCCTGATTTTCTGGATTAGGAATGGAAGAATGGGCTCAGCAAAACAATGCAAACACTACAGGGGAAAAAAATACCAACCTTTATCCCCATCTTACCTCCACCTTTACCCCAATTGGAAAGAAACACAGCACTCCCTGAGACTGGATTTTAGAATACAAACAAGGTGGTGATCCTCTGGTTTATAGAACTATATATAGCAAAATGACTTATGTAGTTTTAAACTATTCAATATGCTATCGCTTTTCAGAACAGCAGTAAAATACCGTATGATTTGACCAGAACTCTTTCAGGTTGAAACCTACATAGATAAGAGAAAACATGCTGATTTATTCTGGCTCCCAGGAAGGTCACACTTTCTGGCACTTTTCACACTTTCTTCTATTTTGTAAAGTTCCTTACCCCAAATATTATTTACTTACCTTTCACATTGGATTAGAGCATGTATCTTGCACTGACCAGTGTCATGCAGCCACCATTAAAATGTGAAAATGTGCATATTCACATTAGGCTGTGGGAAGTCTTCCTATCCAAATGTTTCCCCTAAAGCCGTGTGGTCAAGTAGCTCTGTTCTCTGGAAGCATGCTCTTTCTAATCTTCAGATTGCTGCAGCGGTATCTCATGGATAAGAATCAACCATACTTATCAATAATAGCCAACCTAATCTAATCCCATTTGCCATTTGATAGAAAGAAACAATTATTCTCTTTAAGTATAATGTCATAGTACAAAATCAAACTTAGACAGTTGATCCCTACATTTTTATTTTCTGTTTTGTTTCTGAAGAATAAAGAGTACATTCTAGTAATTATTCTTCTGAAGTATTGAGTATTTTACTTAGTGATTTGAATCTGAAAGTGGGTGGAGCTTCCTGCTGCAGCACATCAAGAACCTTCACCCTTGGCTAAAATCCACAAGGTATCCTCATTCCCTTATTTGAGAAAGGTCAATTTTTATTAAACGTAACTGCCTTCCAACACACACTGGGGATCTTAGACCTCTATTTCCTGTGTCTTCATATAAGTATGTTATTTTAATTAGTATTCCAATGCTACATTTGTACCACAATCATGCCTTCTGATATCTTGGATATTTGTAAATATGCACATACATATATGTGGATGGCTGCATGTATGTTTGCAGATCATGTGTGTACCATATTAAGTGTGTGAGTGTGTGTGTATGTGTGCATGTCTGTTTGTGTGTGTATGTGTGTGCATGTGTGAGTGTATGTTTGTGTATATGCATTTGTGTATGTCTGTGTAGTCTACTAAATACTAAAAAATGAACCCAACAAGAAGTAGATTCCTTGGCCACCACTATAAGACATACTGTAAATCAAGGAATGTTTTAATCAATCAGTACATTTCCCTTCAGCAATAGATGAAGGAGAACATCCTTACTAATTGCTGTTCTTTCCCTTTTTATTCTTGTATCCAGTCCATTCTATGAGTTTTCAGGAAACAATGCTAATCTAACTTTGCTCTCCATTCTGTAATTGTGGCGATGGTATTCTTTCTACCAGTTCACCTTAGAGGAGGAAGAGAGTGAAAAGTAAACTGGTAGGTTTAGAAATCCTAGCTTCACTGGCTACACCCTTTTAATATGCTCTACAATCAAGCTTCTTAAGTTAATGAGCACCTTTCAAATTATACAGAGCACTAGGTGAGATTAGGCTGCCTATTACACAAGAGATGAGGCAAGTTGCGCTATGAGGTTTTGAACTCTCATTGTTCTCTATAAGCTGCTGTGTTTTGGAGTGCTCCTTAACTCTTTAAGAGAGAAGTAAGTCTGTGTCCATTGCTTTCTGCATACTCACTTCCATACATCCACAGGGCTTGAGGCAATCATGTGAGTCAATAAATATTCAATAAATACAAATGAATGAATATTTCTGCTGTCCTTTATGAGCTAGGGTTTTCTGTAGTGTACTACAAAGTCCTCACAGTGACATGAAAGTGCATCTGCCTGCACTCTGTCCACGGTTGCTTCTTTTTTATATGAGACACAAAATTGGACTGTGTAAGTGTATAGAGAAAGAAAGCTTAGAAATGATTTGAATATTTTTAGATTTGCTTGGTTATTCCATATATGTTTGTGTCCATTTATGTATATATGAGGGCAGATGACTTTGGAAGCTGAAGATTATACCAGATGTAGTGGAGATGGAGTTATAGGCTGCTCTGAGATTACTGAAATAATGCTGGGAAACAAACATCAGTCTTCTGCAAGTATGGTTTTATGTTCCTCAACAATTCATCATCTCTTGAGGCTTATAAAGCTAAAATTTTTGATACATTTTAATTGTGATAGAATTAAATCACTGCCTCTTACCTCTCTCTAGTTTCTCCTAAGTTCTCAATCCCTCACTCTTGACTCAACAGCTTGTCTTTGATTGTGACTGGTACACACACACACACACACACACACACACACACACACACACACATATATATATATATATATATAATCCATGAGTCCATTATGGTTGATTATGTATACATGGCAACAAAGATGGGTACTCTCTATTGGACAACAAATATGGGTTCATCTCAGAGAGATGCTAATTCTTTCTCAGCAGTAATTAGTTACCTATAGTTTATTGAGTAGGTGTGCCACCTTGTGAAATTTTCAGTCTTCTACATTAGTATGTCTTTTGACATTGGCATTGATCCTGTCTGGGTTGTGTAGCCATATCTAGGAGAGACTCTTTCACTGTAAAGTTCCTGGTATAGTGGCTCTAACAGACATTCTTTGGCCTCTTTCCTGCTATTTCCTGAGCCATAGATGAAGAACACATGTTGCAAATGAATATATGAGTATTTGAAGCAAAGATGAAACAATCTTTGTCCCAAATGCTTTCTGGTGGAGCCAGTTCCCATTGAAAGTTTTAGTTTCCAAGACAGTCAATATGTAATTGAAAATGTGAAACTATGCCTGAAACTGATAAATATATTTTTCTAATTATGGCTTCAGAGAAAAAAATGTTGTCTGTTTGAGAAAGGCCCATCCATGTGAGTATAAAGCTTGTGATGGATCCATGGAATCTTTATCAATTCTCAGCTAATGAGCAGGGGGAAAGTCAGAGCCAAGAAGTTGATGGACAGCTTGAACCTTTCCCTTCTGGGAGGTAATGAGGATCTGACTAGATGTCACCTTCCAAGGTGTATCAGGCAGCTGTTTCTGAAAAGTCATTCAGCTTCATAAAGAGTTCTCCAAAATCCTCAAATGTAACACTGTCCCTGACTAGATGGACCCTTCCAAGCTAAAAGGAAGGCTTTCTTTTGGGTGTAAAAGGAAAGATAACATACTCAGAGAGTCACAGAACTTTTGTCCAAACCTGATTGAGCTTGCATTAGATCAGACGGCAAATGAGGTATTGATAGAACTATTTTGAACTGTCAATAGTCTCCTGATGATTGATATCTTTATGCTGCCTGGTAATATCAATACTTTTAGAAACTAGAGAACAATATTGTAATATTATATTCTCTTTATGGAATCTTTAGATGTAATCTAAGCTCAGAAGTCTCATTACTTAAACATCAGTACCTGTGGTTGACTTTCAAAGAAACAAGAGAAAGAACATTAAATCATCACCTTATCCTCTGTGTACAAAATCATCTTTTTATCTGAAAACAGTGCAGTAAATGTCAAATACCTTAAAGTTCTTGTAATGTGGAGAGAGAAAAGGTGATTTGCAAGGGCATCCTGCAAAAGTGTATCTTAAAGAACAAAAAAAGGACTTCTCAGGAACCCAGTGATATTTGTATCAGGTAGCTGTTTCTGAAAAACCCTCAAATGTAACACTGTTCCTGTCTAGATAGTGTTTTCTTGACTGTAGTCAGGTAGTGATACAGAATAAGTAGTGTATCTTACACAGCAGTCTTTGCTTTACATCCTGCAGTTCCTTCTCATCCATATCACTCCAAAAAATTGTGTTTGCATATGCATGAGTGGTGTGAGTTCATATATGCATATGCAAGAATGCATTCGTGAGCTTGTAGATGCAGGGAAACATGAGGCCCTGAGGTCATAGCTCCAGAATACATATGAAAACCTTGATAAGGATATGCACTTATGGCTGAACTTCAGAAATGTGTGGAGGAGAGACAAGAAAATTCCCAGTGTTTCTGTCTGCCAGCCTAGCTTTAACCTAATTAAGAGACTCTGTCCCAAGGACACAAAACCAAGAAGGATAAAGCTTGCCATTTAATATCCTCTTTGGCCCCTGAATGATTAGACAGACATAGCTACCAGTACATATGTTAGTGAACAACATTATAGACAGACCCACATACAACATAAAATGGTAGAACATTTTCTAAATATTACGAACTCACAAACTTATCACCTTTTTTATGACTCAACAGATTCACAGTATGAGAACCACAAATTCTACCCTAATTCTACAGCTGGATTGAAGTAATTTAATCCCATAATACAAAGACAATTTTAAAAGCTATCAGAACAAAAATAATATATTATATACATGAGTACAAAAATAAAAGTGACAGTAGATTTTTAAGCAGAAATAAAGCAAGCCAAAAGTTATGAGATATTTAAAGTGCTAAGAGAGAACAAACAAGCTATAAATCCATACTCAGGGAAAGACTTTTAGAAATATTAAGAAATAAATATAACTTCACACACACACACACACACAAACACACACAAACATATATATTTTTTTTTCTTAAGAAAACACTAAATGGAATCCTTCAGGGGAAAAATGTGTACTTGTTACAGTGTACCCATGAAAGGCAAAGGATAAATGCAAGGGTTAGCTTTCTTCAACCTTGCTTGAAGCAGAGTCTCTATTAGTTGCTGAATATTCCAGCTAGCTGGCGCTTGGCTTCTTGGATTCTTCTCCAACTTCCATCTCACAATAGGAGCCCAGAGATTACAGGTGTGCATGTGGCTGAAGTAAGTTTCACGTAAGGTTTCTGGAGACCTAAAATCAGAGCCTTATAAGTTGTCTTGCTTGTTCTTTGACTAATTGCATCTATTGTATTGCTAGTCCCTCAACCTAGAAGTGCCCTTAATATTTGCATGTAATTTAAATTATATATACATATATAATATATATATATATATATATATATATATATATATATATATATATATATATTGCTGCTTTAGATCTTTTTCTGCCAGAGGTGTTCATCCTGTGACCTGAAGCTTGCCAATGTCACAGTTGAGCTGTGAAAATGGCCTACAGATCTGTAGACAACATCATATCACAATGTCAAAAATACTTAAAACCAAGGCATCTACTTTTAAGTGACCTGAATCTACGTACCAGAGTGTTGTGCATTGAAAAAGATAAGTATCCAGACCTAATATAGATTACTAAATGCTTCATGTGATTCCCTGTGATAGCAAATACCAGAGTCCGACTAAATAATGTAGGAGACTACAATGGCTCAGTGAAGTCCTAAGTCACAATCGCAGCTCTGCCAGCATGCAGAGATACTCTTTGGTCATTCTGATAATTACTGAATATAATTGGCATAGATACACAATAGTCAGCATATTACCCACAGTGATGATTTAACTTTGCTGAGGCCCATTGTGTTGGGAAGGTCTAAGTAGAAGCTCTTGATCTTCATCTTCCTGCCAAGATATATATTAATACAGATGCATTACTCCGCCCTGCAGGGAATTGCAGAGACTGATGTAATTATGGCATCTTCAAAGACACAGAGGTACTAATGTATATTATATCCCTCTTTCATTTACCAATTTGACTTGGACAGACAATTACATGAATCATGACTGATTATTTTAAATGTTCTCAGGTAGTGAGATGCTATCTATAACGGTTATACTAGATACAATATGTTTACTGAAGAAAGTCGTGATAGCCCCTATAAGTGGTAGATGTATTTTAGCCTGGATTACGCCATTAAGTCCATATTCATTTTACCAATATGACCTGGACAATTGGCAGGATGGCCAGGGCACAATTTCACAATGTTGCTTCAAAAATCATTTATTAACTGTCATTGAGAATTTGATCATTTTGACCTTCCATAAACCATCTCACTAGTCAAATGTGCAGACATTAAATATGCTGATTGTACCTGATTGACAAGTTACAAGTGAATTGAATGAAAAGATCGTTCTGATTTCATTAACACCAACTCAACTGCTTTGTATTTTGTTAGTTCAAGCCTGTGGAATCTGGAGTGACACTTTACAATCAAATAATTAAGAAAGAACAATCCTAAGTCTGATTTAGAAATGAGTCACTTGATGAGATGGTGCCTACTTAAAATGGATAGCTTGGTGCCTATTCGAGAATGACTGTGGAGATCACTAGTGAACAAGGAAAAATTCAGTCTAGAGAACAATAATCAAGAAATATGGAGGTCTACTGTGTGCTGATAGTTATTCTGAGTTCAGACTGGAATTTATTTACTGCAAGGAGAATATGGTTCGGATGGGTTTTTATACACTTGAGGGACAATATTAGAAAGGTGGGTAAGGAAATTTCACAGAAAGCCTGGATATTGGCTCCTCATTATAGACACAAATATACCAAATATTTGTTACATATCTATGTAAGGACAGTTAATAAAAAGGAGAGCATGAATCAGACAGCAAGCAAGGAGTGGGTATATGGGAGACTCTAAGGGGAGGAAGGGAATAGATAGATTATGTAAATATATTGAGATTTCAGAAAATAAAAGAAATTGGGCTGGAGAGATGGCTCAGTGGTTAAGAGCACTGACTGCTCTTCCAGAGGTCCTTATTTCAATTCCCAGCAACCACATGATGGCTTACAACCATTTGTAATGGGATCTGATGTCCTCTTCTGGTGTTTCTGAAGACAGTAACAGTGTAACAGTGTAAGATAAATAAGTCTTTAAAAAAATTAAAAGAAATTATTTGGTTTGGGGTGAGAATATTTACTCACTGACATTCATCATAGAGAAAACTGTGCAAGGGAGTATACATGAGTGTGCCTTTGTGTGATTCTGTATGTACATATTCATGGGTATTTCAGGATGACACCATAGATATAAACTACAACCTTTGTATGAATTAAAACTAAGTGGAAAGTAATAGTTTTCCATATTTTCATTTGTACTTCTATGTATTATTTCTATGTAGTAATATTTCTCTTTTTCTTGTTTCTTTTTAAAGTACATTTATCTGAGTTATTAGAGATTAACTTTCTATTTTAGTTTCTAGGTACCAATAAGTTATAAGATGAATATTTATGTTTTGAGTATAAGATTGTCTGCAAAGAGTAACGAAATCTGTCAAGACTTTTCCATCTTTGGGTATGG
This sequence comes from Grammomys surdaster, assembly GCF_004785775.1. Taxonomy (NCBI): domain Eukaryota; kingdom Metazoa; phylum Chordata; class Mammalia; order Rodentia; family Muridae; genus Grammomys; species Grammomys surdaster. Next base: position 1,420,499 of record NW_021621323.1, read on the forward strand.
TGAAAACTTCATCCCTAAGAAAGATGTATGTACCTAGATAGGTGGTAATAGCTCGGTATGTTACTTTGATGTGGGAAGTTATTTAAATATTATATAATATAAGGGAATACAAATCCAGGCTGAATAGCAAGGGAGTAGACTGTGTCATTTATTAATGTATTTCCTATAACTCTTGATGGAGGCCTGAATAGAGGTTCTATCATATCACAAACAAAAAGGATTTCTTTTAGTATTTGTTTACAAATGCAATCATATTGTTAAGTTTCTTGAACTAGGATACAAAAGGGACATTGAAAAAAGGACTTCTCCTCAGGGTTCTGCCAACAGCATGGGAGACAACTGGGTGATGTGAGTGAATATGATGAATGCTATCAACAAACTGTCAAAATCTTCGTCCTTCTGACACTAAGCAATGTCAATAAACTTTCTGTGACCGACTTGCATCAAAACTTGTAGGCAACACTCCACAGCACACACCTTTGTCCTGCTTCCACCTTTTGCCTCATCCCCCCACCTCTCTCTCTCTCTCTCTCTCTCTCTCTCTCTCTCTCTCTCTCTCAATCTCTCTCTCTCTCTCTCTCTCTGTGTGTGTGTGTGTGTGTGTTTGCCCACTGTATCCACATATTCTGTTAATTTCTTTCCAGGGAAATGCTATTGCTTGCCTGTAAATAAAGTTCTCTCCCACAAACTTGAACAAAACAGCAGTTGTCTTTACTTTGAAATGTAACTTCTCATCCTGGAATAAATATATAACTAGTTTGTCCATTTTCAATTTCTCTCCACTTCCCAGGCTCCTATCTTCTGTTCTTTGCTTTGCCACTTATTTTTTTCCCACAGTTAATCACAAAGTTCTTTAAGCCTCTACTGTACACATCCTCTGATCTCTCTCTCCTTAGCGAAACTGTATTGTTAATACAATGAAAGTAATACATTATCCATCCTCCTTTAAGTAAGCATGGTAAAAATTTATTAGTTCACCATTATGGTTTTGGTTTCCATCACAAGTTGGCTCTATTGTAGATTTCTTATCTGGTAATAAGAGATGTGTGTTATGTCTCTAAGAAAAATTCTCTCACACAATTATACCTTGGAAAGTATATGTTCATGTCAAGGTTTTTTTAGAATAATATTTTTAACAATTGTGTTTGTAGAATCCCCAAACTGGAAGCAACCTGTCATTCAACAAGTACAGGATAATTAAACTGTGCCATTTAAGATATAAAATCACAAAATACTGATACATTCAACAATATGTGTGTATTTCAAATTAACTGTGATGTTTAAATTTAACAAGACGACAAAGGTAATCTATATTATTCAACTTGCATAAACTTCTAGGAAAAGAAAACTAATCCAGAATGACAAAATGCAGACTAATGTATGTCATTTGACTGAGGTTTGGAAGAAAAGGTAGCAAGAGAGAGCAAGAACAGTTCCTTCAAGTCTGGGTGTGAGTGGGAAAAAGCAAAACCTCTATGAGGTTTTTAAACCAAAATATATTAATGTAGATGGGACTATTAAGCATAGTTCAGTCTTGATGGGAAGATAAACAATGGAGATCTGGTGAGATGGCTTAGTGGGAAGGAATTCTTATCACTAAGCCTAACAAACTGAGCTTGATCACTGGATTCATATAATAGAAAGAGGGAACAGACTCCCTAAAAATGGTCTTCTGAACTCAACATGGCATGTGTATATGTTCTCCCTCCCTCCCTCCCTCCCTCCCT